>NW_008357493.1:613380-623326 GCF_000622305.1 Nannospalax galili
ACCTTTTTTAATAAATCCTCTCTCTCTCTCTCTCTCTCTCTCTCTCTCTCTTTCCCCCCAAGTGGAGGCCAAAAATGTTGAATATCTTTCTCAATTATTTTGCGCTTTTCAGACAGGGTCTCTCACTGAACCTGGGGCTCACTGATTGGCTAGACCACATGATGTAACACACATACACACAGGATATAACCACACATAAAACAGACACTTTAGAAAATAGTAATCAAATCTCAACTAGAAAACACATCTAAAAGAAATGGTAGTGAATTCAAAGAAATTTTCTGTTTCAAGTAGATTGAGACATCTGAGAAATAGTGCCAAACACCTTTCTCCACTCCTGTGTCCTCATTTCTGTTTCTCTACATGTGAACTCTACATTCAGTCACTATAGGAATTTTTCCTCTTCATCTGGCTAATGATAGCTCCATGTTCGTTAGTCTAAGATTTCCATCATGGAAAAGGGGATGATTTGGCTTCTCTAATGTTCAAAATCTCAGAGATAGATTCTGAGGGGCTTACTTTTTGACAATGACATTAGGTGTGGCTGGGGAAATGGATTCCTTGATAGGTTCTAAAGTAATTACCAGAATGAGGACTGATGGGCTGACCAATAATGGCCTTAAAATTGGCCCAGCTTACCATGGGAGGTCACTCACTGGACTGTGCAGATGGCACAGTGTAGGTTACATAACCTCACAAGCCTTCTAAGCCAGTGATTTTTGTTACAGCCATTGTCCTCTGTGTCAGTGTTTCTAAGGACTTCCTATATCTCTTAACTTTATAATCAAATTGAGGTAGGCATTTCTTATTGGATAATATTAAGTAAGGTCACCCAAACTCTGAAAAAAACATATTGCCCCTTGTATGTAAATCCTAGCCTTTAATTTATACATATGTATATATAAACAAATGCATATGTGGGTATTCTATAACATTTAGAAAATAGAACAAGAAAAGGTAATTTTAAAAGGCATACTAATGAGTTTATATATAGTATATTCTATATGTCTTTTGAATGTTCTTTTAATATATGACACATTTTTATGCAAAATATGTCCTTAAATGGACAGTGTTCACATGTGAGTCCATGAGAAGCTGCTAATTTACTGGGAAATCTGATTTTTAATTATGCCAACCATTGTTAGAATACTTCTGTATGCTGTAGTTTTTTGTAAATACTAATATAGTTTATTTTACTCTAAATAAAACACCTTCTTTAATAAATCCTCTCTCTCTCTCTCTCTCTCTCTCTCTCTCTCTCCCCCCAAGTGGAGGCCAAAAATGTTGAATATCTTTCTCAATTATTTTGTGCTTTTCAGACAGGGTCTCTCACTGAACCTGGGGCTCACTGATTGGCTAGACTGGCTGTCCAGCAAGTTCCAGAGATCCTAGTGTATCTGCTTCCCCGGTGCTGGGTTTGCAGGTGTTCCTCTCCATGCCTTGCTTTTCACTTGCTTGCTAGAGATCCAAACTCAGCTCCTCATGGAACCAGTGATGTACTCATTAAGCCATCTTCCTAACATCTCTTTAATAAATTCTTACATTCAATTATTCCCCTATATGACATCCTTCTTTTAGAATCCAATGTCTAATTGTGCCATCTCTTAGCTGTTTGAGACACATATCTACACGGTTTGGCATATACATAGACACCTTGTGCCCAATAGCTGGCCCAATGCTTAGTGATAAAAAGCTCTATTATCCTCATACACAATCCTGGTATCATGTATATTCTTTTAGAGTTTGTTCTCTCACAGCTTCAAACCTGGTATTTTGTCTAGACTTCTAAGGAATTAAATGGTTAAATCACTGTCAATCCTTTGGAAAGGCACTCACTGTCCTAGTTTGTTTCTCCATTGCTGTGACAAAACACTCTGACCCCTACCAACCTGGGGAGGAAAGGGTTTGTCTTACATCTCCCGATGTTCCAAGGTAGGAACTCAGGTCAGGAACCTGGAGGCAGGAGCTGGAGCACAGGCCATGGAGGAACACTGTTTACTGACTTGCTCTCCTGGCCCCTGCTCAGCCTGCTTTCTTGTGCAAGACAGACCCACCTGCGCAGTAGTGGCACCACCCACAGTGGGGTGGGCCCTCCCACATCACTCAACAATCAAGAAGGTGCCCCATGGACATGGCCACAGGCCAATCCAATGAATGTAATTCCCCAATCGAAGCTCCCTCAACCCAGGTGTGTCAAGTTGACCCTAGAGCTATCCAGCACAGGCTCTAACTGAAGAAATTACTACTTGAGTGTATTAGAAAGTATGGTTTTAGGTAGACACATGACACATCATTTATTTTTCACATTTCACAGTCTTATTTGTAGACCAAGTGATTCATCCTTATAAAAGTCTAATCTGATGTTACTTTAGACCTGGTATCTATAATATTGGAACAGAATGGTAACTGGCCTTCAGGGTTTCTGAGTGAATCTTTCTAAACTTTATTTCAGCTTGTCATTTGCTGGTCATGTGATCTAAATAAGGTTCTCTTTCTAAGCCTCATCTGAGATACAGGGAAAGCAATCCTGATGGAAATGCTTGTGTGAAGGTTACAAAGAATAAAGTAACTGAGTATTACCATATCATGTTGTAGGTACTCAATTTATTGTGTATTAAAGTGATTGCATTAATTTTCATAATAAAGCTTAGCATAAATTCTGGCATGTAAAACACAACAAAAACGAATTGTAGAAAGAAGAGGCTGGGAAGATAGCTCAGCAGTGAAATGTGCATACTGCTCTTGCAGAGGACCTGAGTTTAGTTCCCAGTACCCATGCTGGGAGACTCACAAGTCCCTGTAACTCCAGGGGATCTGACACTCTTTTGGACTTCATGGTCATCCGTACTCCCATGCACATACCACACATACCATACACATAATTCAAAAACAATGAGAATATTTTTAAAAGGAAGAGATTTTGACACATGATGCTGAAGTATTTTATTTACAGAACTGAACAGCTGAAAGAGGCCTTATGGGTTGCTTCATTCTTTTGTATTCAAAGATGTCAAGGTGAAGGTCAAAGATGGAAAATGGACTGAATTTTTCAAATTTCAGATAAAAAAATTACCATCAATGTTTGAGCAAAATTTCTGTCTATGTAGAAAGATTGTAAAAGCATCTCTTTTCTGCTATTTGAAGAAGACATTGGACTTTAAGTAAGTGTATCTGTGTGTATTATGGATCAGCTGCTTGCTACTTGTGTAACTCAATCCCTCTGAGCCTCCGTTTCTTTGTCTGGAAGATGGTGTTGGAATGCCTGCCTCATAGTGTTGGGGTGAAAATGTATTGGATTATTTATCTGATTCAAGATATAAAACGGGTACTGGTTTAGTTATCAGTAACTTCTGTTATTGACAGTTCGACAAATTTTAGACTGTCCAGATCGTACCTCTAGCTCTGCTGCATTTTGCCATGAATGCCTAATTGCTGAAATGGGGGCACTGATTGCATGTCCTCTACAGGGCATTTTACCAACTAAATGAGCTAATATACATGTTTAGAATGGCACTGGGAACACATTTATCACTAAATAACAGCTATTATGATTAAGTTTCCTAATATGGTAATTTTACTCCTTTTTGATTCCATTAGATTTTTTCTTGTATGTTAACATTGGTTTCCATTTTAAACACAGCCCTCAAAGTACAGAAAATGATTTTGAAGTAGTTTGGCTTCATGATTAAGTTTCCTAATATGGTAGTTTTACTCCTTTTTGATTCCATTAGATTTTTTCTTGTATGTTAACATTGGTTTCCATTTTAAACACAGCCCTCGTAGTACACAAAATGATTTTGAAGGAGTTTGGCTTCAGAAGCAGCAGATTTGAAATGCTTCATTTTTGCCAACATCAGACTATTAGCAAATCTTACTGGAGGCATGCTTGTTTGATGATGAATTATGCTGGAGCACATGTATCCAAAGCCACATGATAATTTTCACTTTTAAACACTGAAATGAATGTCAAGAGTCTCAGAATGTATGCCACTTATCTGTTTTATTTTCTTACCTAACAAGAATGTTCCAGACTAAATTTTGATTTACTAATATTGATTAGTTTCTCATTTATTGTCTCTCAGATATAATGGATATCAGGAATTATCAGGGTTGAATGTTTGATCCAACAGACAATTCTTAAATATAGACCAGGATCCTCCTAGTGCTAATAAATGCTCACTCTTGACTATGCTTAAACAGGTGCATTTCCTATTCATAGATTTTTCTGAAAATTTTTCAATTTGTATTTCCCATAATTTAATTTTAGCCCATTTACATAAGATTTGGAACACTTTTCTTCATTTCCATGTGCTACATCCACTCAGAACATTTTTAATTTTGTTGTATGTGACTTACTGACAGTATTTACATAGTTGTTTTTGTGATGGGCAGAATGATGTATTATTTTCTCATTCTAAGGCTAGAAACCAAGGCTGAATGTATGGTAGTTAAGCACTGTATTACCAAACAATATTTTCAGAAATTTGTAAGATTATTTTACATTTTGAAATAAGTCTTATTAATTTGCCTAGACTGGCCCTGAACCCATAATGTAGCACAAACTGGCCTTGAACTCTAAATTCTCTTATCTCAGCCTCCTGAGTTGTGGGAATTATAGCCAGGGATCATTATGTCAGAAATGATAATATTAATAGCTCAGAGACACATGTACTAAGCTCTGGAATATATGACTTCATAGCCATCCTTCCACATTTGTGATTCGCTATCAAATTCAACAAACCTTGGACTGGCAAAAATCTTTTAGTGCATCTGTACTTAATACATATCAGTATTGTTCTTGTCCGTTTGCTTTAACAATACTATATCACTATTTGTATAAATATCTGCCTTGTATTAGATCATGTAAGCAATCTGAGGATAGTTTAAACTACACAGTAAGATTTTCCATATGCTGTGTCATTTTTGTGTACAGGACTTGGACATATAGAAATTTAGTTGTCTGTCGGGCAACCTGGAGTCAAACCTTCATTACTAAGTAAAGACTGTATTATGTTACATGGATAAAAGGAATTAAAGCTATACATATGATTAAACCTTGAGTTTGGGAGAGTATCCTGGTTGATTTAGGTGGCCCACTCTGATCACATTAATCCTTAAATGTGAACAGAAAAAAATGCAACTATTGAAGAAAGGCTCAGAAATATGTTCTGCTGACTATAGATACCCATGATGGTTTGGTCAAGTTTCTTAGGCCATCCTCCTGCAATTGGCCTGGACTACTGGGTGGTTCTCTGAGCTTGGTACTTGACCTTATCCTTATTTCATGCTTCTCCAAATGCAATTTCATCCAGTCTTTCAATTTTATTTTAGATGTCTTCTTAGAATCTCAGAATGGCTTGTCTAGCTGCCTATTAGACCTTATTAGATATGCCCACTTGGCTATACCACAAAAACAAACAAAAAACTCCAGCTCAATGTGTTCTGCCCTGAACTCAGCCCCCTTCCACAGAGTGATCTTTCATAACATGGAAATTTTATCCAAGCAGTTGAAGTTGAACAAGGCAGGGACCTTGGACTCACCATTGAAAACTACTATTGTCTCAAAACTGTGTTCTCTTAAAATAGCGTTGGAAATGTTTTGAGAACTAAGTCAGTTCTCTCCATCTCTGTCTATACAGGCACCACAATCTACACCTTAACTGTTCACCCTGCATTCTGTTCTTAGCTCTTTCCACGCATTTTGCTCAGAATAGACTTTTCATCAGAACTTCCTTGTCTTAAGAGTTGAAAGCTGTAACATGAACAATATGATCAGGGTCTTCCCAAGCAAGAAAGAAAGACAGAGAAATTATTGGGACACTGAGGGAGAAGAACTTTTCACCTAGAAATCTGGTTGAAGCCACTTAGTAACAGAAAAACAAGAATTCCAGTACAATTAACAACTGCTTAAAGCCTTCTTCCCTTCCCTGAAATTTTCTAGAAATCTCACTAGAAACTGGGGACAGGGAAAGGGCATAAACTATAGCCCTTGCATGAGCCTAGTGGTTCCTGGTTTTACCAGGATTTATAATCCAATATAGATGATAAATCCACCCCAGAGTACCCCCATAGCCATTGTATAATCTCACTGTCATAAAGAGAGAGAAAAGGGGAAAATTTCTTAGTAACTTTAAAAAATATTTTATTAGAGATTAGAAATGCATGTGCAAACATCTTAATGTCAATTGCATTAAAAATGAAGTTTTCTGCTTGAAACTCCATATTTTAATAATGAAATGGAGATCTTTTTTAAAAGGTTAAAACCTCATTTAATTTTATGTCTTATAGGGTTTATACTGAGTACAATATTGTATAACTTTAATAATTCAACTGTAAACCTAAAAATGTACAGCCAATTTTGTAAAAGATTCAGCCTAGTTCAAAATTGTTATTGAATATGTCAATGCTGATGCAATGAAATGCTTCTTCTAAGCAGGTTATATATTTTATTATTTTCATTTTATTTTATGTGTATAAGGATAATGCCTACATTATGTAAGTGCACCAATATCTTGCAATACCCATGGAAGTAAGAAGAGGGTGTTGGATCCCCTGGAATTGGAGTTACTGATGGTTGTTAGCTATCATCTGAGTGTTGGGAGTCAACCCAAAGTCCTCAGCAAAAAAGGCCAGTTTTTTTCAGCAACTGAACTATTCTCGAACCCCTTTCTATAACTGTTTTAAGGACATTTTTTGTTTTCTCACATTCAGGACAAAGGCAGTTCATGCTTATATGAGCATTATTTCACGTCCCCCAAATTCAGGTCAAATGTACCCTCCAGTCTCATATAGCCTGACACATAGCCTGTGATGGGAAAATTGATGTGTCAACTTGGCTATATATGGTTATCTGGCTTTTCTGTAAACCCCCAGTCCAGGTTATGGAGCTAAGGTAGATTTTAAATGAAATTAAGGCATTTAAGTCAATAGAGTTTGAACAAAGCATGTCACTACATGAGTATGCTTTATATTACCAGCTTTAAAGGGAAAATACTGAGGGCCTCCCAAGAGGAAAATATCCTACCTGCAGATGCTTGAAACATCAGCTATGACCCAGATTTCCAGCCTGTCAGCCTGCTCAGAGGTTAGTCTAAGAACCCTCATTATTTCTATGAACAAATTCCTTAAAAGAAATAGCTTTATGTGCATAAATTATTTGAATCAATAAATAGTTGTATTTCTTGATAGCTAACATATTAAATATGTTTATAACTTTTTTATGAAAGAATGTTTATTTCAACCATTCTTTAAATTTATGGTGAATTTATTTATTTGTAAAGTAACCATAGAAAGAAACTCGTCAGTAACTGTATTTATGTTTGTATGCATTTTTATCCTTGTGGAACTTACACTTTGGCATGGGTTTTCAAAAATTCAAAATTTCTGGCTTTAGTAGGCCTCATGTGTCAAAACAAGTCCTGGAATCCTTCTGAGCAGTAAATTATTTTTCAAAAGACTTTAATTATGCTCCTGGCATATGTTTTTCTTTTTTCTAAATTCTTAGCCAAATATCCTGTTTACAAATAACACCATGTAGAAATCTCAGAGATAAGCAAATTTGTTTGGAGCATGTTACTAAAATTGTTTATAATAATCTCAAAGAATACCTCAGGACTTTTGGATTCTATGCCCCTAAGTTAAGCATTAATCTTAGTGGCACAGAGTATTGAGCTGTATATTAGTTGGGCAACTCACATTAAGCCTTTGAGCCTATGTTTCCTTGTCTTTAAAATGAGAAAATTTCCAGCTGTTAAAAAAAATAATGGTTTCCATAATGGCCTTATCCTTCTTCCATGTAAAAGAAGAGAGGTCTATGTAGAGAGAAACCATATGCCCTGTGATAGTTTCTTTTCTTTTGCTGTGATAAAATACCCTGATAAAAAGCAACTTGGAGGGAGGGCTATTTGGCTTACAATTCTGGGTTACAGTCCTTCATTGTGGGGAGGTCAAGGCAGGAACTGAAAGAAATTGGCTATATCATATTCACAGTCAAGAGAAGAGAGAATGGAATGCATCCTTGTTGCCTGCTTGCTCAGCTAGCGTCTGGCAATCTCTTACAGTTCAGAGACCCCTGTGTAGAGAATGGTATAACCCACAGTTAGGCTGGGTCAATTAAAAACCAAGACAATCCCCCACAGACATGCCTACAGGCTAACCTAATCTAGATAATTCCTCCTTGAGATTCCCTTTTCCTAGGTAACTGTAGGTTGTGTCAAATTTACAATAAAAACTAACTAGCATATACCCCAGAGCCCCCACATGTCTGAGGCACAGGTATGATATAAAATCCTCAGCTCTCCAAGACTCACCAGTGCCAAATACAGTAGTTCAAGACTTAAATTGCACCTTTGACTGATTAATTGATTTGCAGGGGAGTGCTACAGCATATATGTGAAGGTTAGAGATATCTGGTTCTCTCCTTTCACCATGTAGGTACCAGGGATCATGCTTAGGTCATCAGGCAAGTACTGTTACACATGAAGACATCTTGGCAGCCTGGCTTTATGTTCAAATTCTTCTCTCTCTAATTTACCAAACCATCTTCCTCTACTGATATTGAACTACTGTCACTGCTTGTTGAAATGGGTTTAGAGTTGGTGATTTGTAATCATTACCGTCAGTGAACATAACTGTGCTTATGAATATCTAGCCTTTTCCAGAAGCTGTTGATCTTACACTCTTCATGGGCCACTTTATTTCATTGGAATGGTCATTTATTCAACAGACAGGTCTGCTCCTGTGCTACTCAGCATGCTAGGAATGGGATGTTTGGGAAGCTCTTTCCTACTTAGGGACTTCACTGCTCAGTGTAAGTGGGAGGGCAGAAAAGGAAGAGCCCAGGACAGCATGCTACTGCTTTCAGAGCCATTGCATGCTCAGGTATTTTTGTAGCATGGCTTAGAAATACCACATGTATCACCTTACCCCAATCAGACTGGCTAGGATCAAGAGAACAAATGATACCAAATGCTGGCGAGGATGTGGAGAAAGGGGAATGCTCATTCACTGCTGGTGCGATTGCAAACTCATGCAGCCTCTATGGAAAACAGTGTGGAGAACTCTTAAAAAACTAAAAATGAACATACCATATGACCCAGTTATATTACCCCTTGGCATATACCCAAAGGACTCATCCTATTGCAGAGACACTTGTACAACCATGTTTGTTGCTGCTCTTTTCATAATAGCTAAGAGATGGAAGCAACCTACGTGCCCCTCAACTGATGAGCGGTTACAAAAATGTGGTATATTTACATAATAGAATTCTTTTCAGCAGTAAAGAAAGCTGAAAACTTTTCAGGTAAATGGATGGATCTAGAAACATATACCAAGTGAAGTAACACAGACCCAGAAAAACAAATGATATATGTTCTCCATCATATGTGGATCCTAGCACCAAATCTTTTAAAATTCTGTGTCCTTTTAATAAGATGATGCTATACAGTAGTCCCTGATGCATAAAATAACTACCATCATCATGACTTCAGCTGAGCCTGATGGCTAAACATTGTCACAATTGGGCTTGTTGGCTTGTTGACAGTTATGCTCATTTATTAAAGGAGGGTCAAGGAGGGTCATTGAACCCTCACCTGAGTATCTAGCCACTTTTACCAGCCAACTATATGAAATTTGGCCCTAATCACACATGGCCTCCTGGATTTGGGGAGGGCTAAAGTATAAAATCTGGGGAAGGCTGGGAAGAGAAGGCATGACCCATGCTGGGTAAAGGCTTTCCAGTATACACACCCTCAGGTCATAAATACACCTCAGCAACCCCTCAGTTATCTTGGTAAGTAAGCTCAATAAATTCATTGGTTCCCCAGTAAAACTTTAATCAAACATTGGTTGGACACTAGAACCCTGAAAGGGAATAAGCATTGCTTAGCATCCCCAGGAAAAAGAGTCTTACAACAGATGGAAAATTTATTTGTTAATGCTATTATGC
>NW_008357493.1:623380-653683 GCF_000622305.1 Nannospalax galili
AGAAAAAATGAGAAAGCCTAAGCAAGTGATGAAGGTCTGTGTAGGTTTGTTATGATATATAAAGGAAGAGACAAAAATAATATACACATACTCTTAAATTTTCTAAGGTCATAGTTTAGTCAACCAGTTTAAGGAACAAAATACATATCTAATCAAGGTTTATCTGAGAAGATTTTTTTTTACCCAATCTTTGTCTACATAGCACATGGTAATTAAAAGCGCCAGACTGGTGCAACTAACCTTATTGGATGTTTAACAGCCATAATTTGATCCTATAGTAATCTGGTCAGAGGGACTTAAAGGACAGTTTTTACCCCTTATCCTCCAAAGTTGACTAAGTTCCAGGGGACTATGGAACATCTCTCAAAATGTCCTGTAACTGTGGCGAGTCACCTGTCCTCTTGTTCAGGGAGGCCATGGAGACCCCACCAGATGGACTTGAACCAGTGTCCAGTTTACAAAGAGGAAGGTCAACTCAGAGGAAACATCTCATCCATGCTTCCAAGAGAAGCCAGACATGATGGAGCAGGATCTTTGACTTATCTTCATATAGATGGAACTGGTTAAAAAAAAAAAAAAGAAGGAGCCAGGGGCTCCTCTCAAGCCCATGTGACCCCTGACAAACAGATCCTCAAACAACTTTAAGTATAAAAACAAATTGATTTATTTGGGCCAACTGTATGGTCTTAAACACCCAAAAGGAAAGTCTAACCAAAGAGTAAAGTCATCAATATATTTAAGAGTTCAAGGGATTATACTTCCCAGACATTAGGCTTAAGTCTATATAAAAAGTTATTTGGGCAATTATTTCTCATTGATGATTTTCTTCCTAACCAGAAACTGCTGCTCAGATGTAAGACTTCAAATCTTGGTCTGCAATACTGTAGTGTCCTCCTGTAGCTAAGAGAGACAACCCACTATTGTTCTAAAATAATGGCTAAATTTGTTTTCTCTCCCTATCTAGAAGCCTTTGAGAGGGAACTGACACTGATTCTAGCCACTCTGATAGCTACCAAAGTGCCTGAAAACAAATCCTGAGACCAACACTCTTGAGTCCAGCCTTGGCAGACAAAAGGAAAATGAGGAGGAACTCAATAGAGGGATGCTTTTGGAAGCCCTCATCAAAAAATTCCAATGGACTTTAATTTGGACATTTGAAATTTGCCCTGTTCTGACTTTTTCTGGTTCCCTGTCTAGAACTTATAATACAACTACTCTTGCCTTTACTTTTCCTTCACATCTCCTAGGCACTTGTCAAGAAATTCCAATGCACTCTGATATGAACATTTGAAATTTGCCCTGTTCTGACTTTTTTCTGGTTCTCCGTCTAGAACTTGTAATGCTAATTACTCTTGCTTTTATTTCTCCTTTCACATCCCCTATTCACCAGTCAAAGACTTTCTTTTCTCCCTACAGATAAGAGTTATGCAATTTGGGAGTCTTTTAGATAGACCCACTGAAGGGGTACCCTAATTGCCTCACCCTGTGTCCTTGTTCAGCATGGAAGAAGCCAGAGTGGTCTGCATCTCGATTCCCTATCAGCAACTTGGGTAACTTCAGAGGATGGTATGATAAGAATAGGAGGTAGGAACTGGCAGTTAGGGTAAAAAAGACCCAAAAGAGAAGTAGCCAGTGTCTTGGCTAAAAGTCAAAATGTCCTTGGGCCTCTTAGCAACATACTCTGTTCCAAAGGTCAAAAATGAAAAAAGTATTTGGGAGCTCTTATCTAATACCTAAAAGATTAATTTAGGGTTACCTCTTCAGAGGGGTAATGTTAGAGTAGCAAAAAGCCACATGAAAGAAAGAAAGAAAGAAAGAAAGAAAGAAAGAAAGAAAGAATGAAAGAAAGAAAGAAAGAAAGAAAGAAAGAAAAAAGCGAGAGAGAAAGAAAGAGAGTGTACATGAAGTTGTCAGAAAAAAGTGATGGGGAAATATGGGAGGAGTTGGAGGGGAGAGAGTGGGCTTGGATTTGATCAAAACACCTCATATACATGTATGAAATTCTAAAAGTTTTTTTTTTAAGTTAAAAAAAATTTGGGGTAACCTCTTCAAAGGATGATAAGAATAGGAAGTAAGAATTGGCTAGGCAGTTAGGGACAAAAGACGCCCCCCCAAAGTAGCCAGTTTCTTGGCTAAAACTCACAATGTCCTTGGGTCTCTTAGCAACATACTCCATACCAAAGACCAAAAATGTCAAAAGTATTTGGGAGCTTTTATCTAATCCTTAAAAGATATTAGGGTTACCTCTTCAGAGGGGGAATGTTAGGAGGGGAGGGAGTGGGCATGGATTTGATCAAAATACCTTATATGCATATATGAAATTCTCAATAAAGTTTTTTTTTTTAAGTTAAAAAAAAATCTTATCAGAAAAGAAGTATTCTCAAGATATATGAACCAATTTTTTAGGTCCAACTTCTCTTTTTGAACAGAATCTTTCCAGAATTGTAGATAAGACTATAAGTCCTAGATCTAGCTTGCTATTATCTTTCAGAGTGATTGTATAATGAATTAATACATGTAAATAATTCAGTGTAGAGCTTGTTCCACAATACGTTAAAATATCTGCTTTTACTAAGGGGGAAAAAAAGAACCTAAGAAGTCAAGATGAAGTGGTGTGAAACTTTTAAGACAGTACTGATGTTAAATGTTTCAAACTTATAAGTGCTCAACTTTTGAATATCTCTACTATAAATAAAGTTTGAATATGCACCACAGAAAAAGAATAAAAGAAATATCACATGTGAAATGGGAGCATAAAAGGTACTGGGAACACCTTGGTGTGACTATATAAAAATATCAATAGTTCTGAGACTACACACACTATCCTGGGCAGAGAGAACAGAGAACCTGTGTGTGCATAGGAGAGAGAGGTGGGGGAAGGAATAAGACAGAGCAGAGAGAGAAAGAGAGGTTATTTTCCCATTCACCAATAGCTGCAGCTCTTGAGTGCTTTCTTAGGGGATGTACTTAAGCAATGGTTACCATGTGAACCATGTTAAACCACATATGCAGAGACCTAGAGTGAGGAACAAGGAAAAGAAAGTGCCTTCCCTAACCTGGATGCAGTGACAACTGAGCATAACCTGTCCCTAATTTGTGAAGAAAAGGCCCAGAAGGAACCCACTATTTTCCAAAAGAGGCTGTTATGAAGTTTACTCGGTAGGTTAAAAAAATACACCTCTGGAACTGGAGAAATGACTAAGCAGTTAAGAGCACTTGTTGCTCTTGCGGTGGATCCGGCTTCAATTTCCAGCACCCACATGATGGCTAACAACCATCCATAACTCCAGTTCCAGGGGATCCGACATGCTCTTCTTACCTCCATGGGCATTGCACGACATGGGTGTACCTACCTACATGCAGGCAGTACACTGATACACATAAAAATTGCTGTATGCAAAGAATGAAATAACTCACACGATGAAGTCACATAGAAGAAAACCAAAAAGTACTACGCATTCTGTTAGTTAATGCATCAGCAAAGTTTCCTTTTCTAAAATGGGGTTCTAAGAAGAAAAAAGTAAAACATGATCACAATTAGGACAGTGAAAAAGAACTACGCATGCACACACACACACACACAGATACACACAGAGACACACAGATACACACACACAGAGGTACACACACAAGGACACTTATAGATACACATACAAACAGAGATATAAATATATTTACACAGATACACACATACACATGCAAAAACACATATACACATACATGCAAACACAGATACACATATGCACACAAACACACACACTTTGTACTCTAGCAAACTTGGAGTATGACGTCTGGTACTTCAGGTGGCCTTTGTCTTGTTCCTAGGTATGGGCATATTGACACCTGAATCTGAGCGAGGTCTAAGTTACTGTCATTGCCTGCATAGAACTGTTATCTGCCTTTCTAGTTCATTTCAGAGAATCATCTAGCTTCATTTTTTTTTTTTACCTCTCTTTAGCCTCCTCTTTTCAGGCTTAATTAAAAGCCTCCTTAACTGGCCTGGCTCACTCTTATGCCTAAGGCTTTGGCAAACTAATCCCACCCTGGAGAGCAAGGCTCTTATGGCAGAGATCAATTATTTATTTTTTTAAGAGCTTTTAACGGTGCAATCTAGACTTTTAGTGGACTGCAAAAACAAGATATATATTCTGGAGCAGAAATAATATTGAAATCGTATCTTTTTGATAAACATGTTACTCTGGCATATTTTCTAGAAAATATTTCTCCTTGCTGTTAACATAAATGTTTTAACTTAATTTTTCAGTTTCTTTGCTCATTTCTAAATATCCTATTAGGTAAAGCTATAGAGAGCTACAAACATCATGCATAAAACTTTAAGACTTAGGTGTTTTCTGAAATATTTTTAATATAAAATATAAATAAAAATACATTGTTTTATTTAAAGATGTATATTAAATATTCACCTTACCTTGTTATATCTTAATAGTTTTTAGAAATTGTTCTTTCCCCATGATTTCTCCCTTCACTTATATTCCTTGCTATTTTGCTGCTTTGGAATGAGAGACAGAGCTTGTGACAGGACTCAGGATCCTGCAGGTGAGTTCAGGCACAGCAATGAGTGGCCCATGCACATATTCAAAATAGTATAAGAAAAGTAAAGTATCAGGATACAGTCCATGAACTGGTCAGGAACACCTTGAGATATCAAGATGATGCTAACAGTTTCTATTGGAGTGAACCCTGTGTGATGGGCATAACTGGAGGGCTCCTCCTTCTACATTTACACATGATATTCAGAAGTCCCAGTGCACTTCAGAATTTAATCTATGAACAAGCAACCTTAATCATTCATGCACTTGTCCCACTTCAAAATTGTCATTTAAGAATGTGTCTCTTTAAGCAAAGGGAGCTAAGCATTTTATCCATATTCTGTAGGCATCATGTGTCGAAGAGTATCCTATGCACAGGACAGGCTACAGCCTAAAAGGCAGAATTCAGTGTTAGGACAACAGGTTTTAAATCTCTTTTATCTTGGCCATCTTATTTAACTGTACAAGGTTAAATTTCCTTGGTTATAGTGTAAGATACAAAAGTGAAATATAATTGACAGATTGTTAAAGAGTATTAAATGAGAAAATAACAAATGCCAACTCTCCAACAAAATTGATTTGCTACTAATTACCATCAAAAGTCTTATTACCTATGCAATCACATTTTACTTTTTGAGAAGTAAATCGATGGCATAAAAAGTGCCACCTTGGAACAGATGATAAGACGTCACTCAGTTTCTTTTAGACCTCTTTAAAGCTGTAGAGTCTTATTTACTTTTAACAATGAAGATTCGTGTTTTGCCATTCATATGAAAATTAGGCTGAATTTTCATACGAAAGTTCAGTTCATTCTGAAATATTTTATTATATTTTCTTAAAATTAATATCATATGGAAAGTTGATTTTATTGGTAGCTCTGATGGCTTGTGTTTTGAAAACTGACATGCAGAACAAATTTTTGATGTTATATGGAACACTAACATATTATTTACATTATTTTGATGATTCAGATAGGACTGAATTTAACACCTACAATAAGGATGAGACCAGATATGAAAATACTTCATATCTTTTAAAGAGTTCATGTTACAGATGTGGATCTGTAGGTGTATGCAGGTTTATGGATATGGGATTAAAATATAGAAGTCACCGAGATGCTGAAATGAGCTTGGCCTTGGAGATTAGACTTCAGTTTAGATGCCGACCCTTTCACTTAGCAACAGCGTCACACATTATTTAAGCTCTTGGGGTCTGTATCTTCATTAACAAAGTGGAGGAAAGTTCCTTTTATATTGTTCTCAAGGTAGGTAGAAACCCAAAATACATGGACCAGCAGCTGCTCAACAAATGCTGCCATAACAAGAACTCTATACACACTATTTTATTATTTAAATGTCTAAAATAAAAACTTCCCAATATACAATTATCTAAACATATTGGCAGACATCTCTACATAAACCCTATAAGTTAAGTATGGACTTCAGTCTTGCCATTTCTGTTTTGAAAAAGAGGTTAAATGTTAGATTGCATAGACCTTTGAGAGAATTTAAAGCCCCTAAGACCTCGCATATTCTATAACAACATCTCTTGGTAAAGTTTGTAGAAATTATACTCCATGTTCTATTACTTTTCTCTTTATACTCTTCAGATCAGCATCTGTGAGCAGAATTTGCAAGATTAATTTTATTCTTTAGTGTACTTGAATTTTATATGGACCAGCAATTACAAACTTCCCCAGATCCAATTTAACATTTTCTCTAGGACAACTCTTTAATATCAATTTACAAAATACCACAAAGTTCTATAGACTGCTCCTGGGAAGGGTGATCCCTCCAGAAGTTTCTTAAGATAGAATAAGAAGCCATTAGTATGTATGTAGGGGGCATGGGAGGAGCTGGAGGGACTTGGGAGGGATGGAAATAATGCAAATACAATAGCTATGAAATTCTCAAAAATAAATAAATAAAAGAAAGTGTTAACAATTACTCTGAAACAGTAGAGATAAGGCCGAACTGTCCTGAGTGTCTGTAGTGAATGATACTTCCTTCAGCAAATGGTCCAGCTGCCACAAATCATTACCTAAGTTCGATTCTTGGTTGAACCTGGTCTCTCTACAATTTTTTTTTAATACAAATTTAACATTTATGCTTTCTTCCTTAAAGCTATTCTAATTGTCTCACGCTCAGGAATGTGATTTCATTATTTGATATGAAACTATAAATGCATTTCCTTGCTTTCCAAGGAATGATAATAAGGGGTCAGGGGTTGAACCCTGGTCTCTCTACAATTTTTTTTAATACAAATTTAACATTTATGCTTTCTTCCTTAAAGCTATTCTAATTGTCTCACGCTCAGGAATGTGATTTCATTATTTGATATGAAACTATAAATGCATTTCCTTGCTTTCCAAGGAATGATAATAAGGTGTCAGGTTAGTCTTCATCTTCTCTATTTCCCCTGCCAGTTCGTTTTTACAGGTTCCTCCTTCAGCTCCAGGCAGATGTCTGCCATTACATGTGGCAATTTGCAGTGCCTGTTTCTGCCACAGGCCATCGCCCTTCTCAACTTTCTTTAGGAAATGAGCTGCTTTGCTCAGTCAAATCTCATTACTCTTTCTGTAATTGCCTTAGATTGCAGTTCATTATCAGAGAAGAATCTTAACCTCGACTGGCAATGATAGCCAAGACATGGCTGAGATATCTTTATCTTTGCTTTAAAGAAATTAATGTCACTTAAAAGTAAAATGAATGCAACAAATTACTTCACTTTTTATCCTGTTTGTCTCACAGATTAAACAGAATCCATTCCAGAGTTCAGCATTGAGACCTAAGATACGTAGCCTTTTGGTTTGAAATTTTGCCCATTATGAAGACGATACGCATGCAAACCAGTTGGTCTAAACTCAGAACAATTGCTAAAGGCTGATGATTATGAGGTTTCAGGTCCTCACAGCACTTAGCAACAGATTCCTTAAGCACAACTATAGCTATGTGACTCATATGTAACTTTTTTTGTCTTTTTATTGACTTTTTTTTGTGTATTTCATACAGAAAATCATCTTTGTAACTTTCAGAAAAAAATTTCAATTGATATTGTTCTTTTTGTGTGAATGTTCACATGCATGTGGGCACATGTGTATGCATGGGCATATGTGTCTCCGTGTATGTGGAGACTAAAGGTTGATCTTGGTAATCTTCCTCATCAATTCTCCATCTTACTCATTGAGACATGGTCACTGACTAGAACCTGGAGCTGACCAATGTGGGTAGTCTGGCTAGCCAGATTGCTCTGGGAGTCCCCCAGTGTCTCTACCTTCTGTACTTGGGATTACAGGCAAACCTCTTGGCATTTGTATGAATTCTGGGAATCTGAACTCCATTCTTAAGGTTTGTGTGGCAGGTACTTTACCCATCTCCCCCTCAACACAAAATTGATATTAGTATTAGTTGACAGTTTTTTGAGACAGTCTCCTTGTAGCCCCAGCTGGACTGGAACTCACTATGAAGACCAGGCTGGCCTCTATCTCACATATTTCCACCTCCCTCTTCCTCCAGTGTGATGAGATTAAAGGCATAAGCTACTATGCTTGACCAATTCATGTTGTATTTTTGGAGCACAATACATTTGGATGTACAAATGCAATATATGATTAAATAGAGCTCTTGACCATCAGCTCAATTAACGTTTTTGTAGGGAAACATTTGAATCTTCACTCTCAATTACACTGAAATATGCAATACGTTATGACTGACCATGCTTATCTTGCTGTGCACCAGTTCTCAAAGCTTATTCTTCCTATCTAAATGGAACTTTGCACCCATTGCTCAGCAACTCCCCATTTCCTCCCCAGCCTCTGCCATTCCCTACCCTCGGATAAACACCGTTTTACCAGCTAGTTCCACCAATCTACTTTTCTAGACTCCTATACAAATGATACATAAGTCTTTCTGTACCTGGTTTATTTTAGTTAACTTGTCTTGCAGGTTCATTCGTGTCCTTGCAAATGACTGGAGTTTCATTTGCAATTCATAGTTTAGAAGACACAAAAGAAAAAAGTATTCACAAACAGACTTTTCTGTTCTAACCTGAATGTGGACATTTTTCTTTTGAGACTCTACAAAGAAATTGATATCTGATCTAGAAATAATGGTAAATGGTGCCGATAGATTTTTCTGCTTATGTATGGTACTTTAAAACAGCAATACAGAACTGAAACCTGAAAGAAAATCAGTAAAAAAAGGATTAGTTTTTGAAGTGGATCATCAAAACTATAAAATTCTGATTATGAGCACCAGTGTGATCAGTCATATATTTTCAATTAGAAAATTGAGTTATATAAGAAGGAGATGATGAAGCCAGGCATGGTGGTGCATGCCTTTAATCCCAGCACTTGGGAGGTAGAGGCAGGCAGATCTCTGTGAGTTCAAGGCCAGCCTGGTCTACATCGTGAGTTTCAGGACAGCTGGGGCTACAGGGAAACCCTGTCTCAAAAAGACCAAAAAAAAAAAAAAAAAAAAAAAAAGAAAGAGAGGGAAAGGAGACAATGGGGTCAGAGAGACGGCTCAGTGGCTAAGAGCACTGGCTGCTCTTACAGGGGGCCTGGGTTTGGCCCCCAGCATCCACAAGGAGGCTAACAATCATTCATAAACTCAGTTCTGGGGAACCCAATGCCTTCATTTGGTCTCTGCCTGGACCAGGCACGCATGTAATTCGTATCTGTGTATGCAGGCGAAGTACATACACATAAAAAATGTAAAAAAAAAGAATGCTTCAGAAGACAGAACTATGTGTGCAGGTCGTGCTGTTGGGCAGAGATTGCAAATGTGGAAGAACTGAGCCACCCTGCCTTAGCTGCAGTGTTTGTGGTAACCAATCCTTCTGTCAGCATTTATGAAGTTTCCCATGATGAACTCTATCTTCAGGATAACATGGTGAAGTAGGGCTAATATTTGCAACTGAAGAGGTTTTTGAACACATGTTTAATGAAGCCGGCCACTCTGAATGGATGGAGGGCTTGCGTTTGGAGACACTTGTGTGCCTCTTCTTGGTTGCTACTGAAGTTCATGTGCCTGTACTAAATATCATTTACATGCTTGTTCTGACTCACCCCCAGGCCGGCCATCATGGGAGTTTTCATCTAGCTGCTTTCTGAGCTCCTTGCTTCTGTAGCTATTATCTCCCACCCACGCAGTATTTTTAGTATTTTCATTTTCGCTCATAGAACAATCTAGACATATCTGACAGCCAACTTACGCAGAATAACAAAGAGAGAAAGAAAGAAAAACCCCTCACCCGCGAATTCCACTCTTCTACTTTATTTTCCTACCCTGCATTTTTTAAGAATCCACTGCTCTTATCTGCTTTGAACATGGATTTTCTATTTTAACCATTTTCTTTTTCCACATTTAGATACTTCCTTTTCTTTATCTGTTTTTTATTTATTCTTCCTTGTCAGTTATTGTCTGTCTAAATATAATAGGGTATCAAACATGTCTCCAATAGTTACTAAGTTTTACTTTTGTGCTAGGATACAGTATATGTGTAGAATAAAGAGTGAATACAACACATAATCTTCAAACCTTTCTCATATGAATCCACATGGACCTCAGACAATAATAAGAAAATGAGACAAAGAAGGATGGAAGACAAAAGACAATGAAGAGGAATAATCAATAAGCAACAAGCAAGAAAAAGAAGGAGGAAGAGTAGAAGAGGAAGAAAAGGAGGAGGAGCATCATCAGCATCAACATCATCATCACCACCACCATCATCATCACCACCATCAGCAGCAGCAGCAGCAGCAGCAGCAGCCACCATGGGTGCTGGAGTGCTGGCTCTGGCAAGATGTCCCACAGTAAAATCAACTCTGTCTACTACAAATAGCTAATAGTTGAATAAGAAATGTTATGAGACATGGCAATAAAGAACAAAAGAGGGCTAAAATTTGTTTTATACATGTAAAATTTTGTTTTATGCAATCATCGAAGAATAATAGGTCAACAAATTAATCCGGTTACTGTAATCTTTATTAATGAAAATTTGCCATTGTCTGATGCATTTATTAAGTATAAAATCTGAGAGTTTTGTCTGAATAAAAATCCCTGCAGATAATAATGCCCCCCCCCAAAATGTTCCTAAATGAGAAAGCACACACGTAGAAGGTTCACACAAGTAGGAAGAGGAGGAATGTGGGCTGGCAAAGGGGTGGTATGAATTGGTTGCACACCCAGGATACACACGGTGTAGAAAATGGACTTCTCAGTCTGTGCAAGTCCATGAACTGGAAACGACCCCATGCATGAAGCCAGACTGTTATAGAAAAGAGGTCTAGTGCCCTATTAGAAAGAGATTGTCAAGTAGATCCATGGAGTATAGTGGAGGCCATAGGAAAAGACCCACATTCAAACAGAATTAGTGTATGGAAACACAGCACCAGACTCAGTGGGTCTTTAAAGAAAAATCTGCCAAGCTAATAGTTGAAGTAGTTGTACCATTTACTACTCTCAATAACAGTGTATAGGAGTTCTGGTTGTTTCCCACCCTTCATGCCATAGTCCACATAGTGCAAAGGAGGACAGAATACATTTTGTGTTCACTGGTTGTTTTGTTCCCCCTTATTTAAACATAAAGCTCCAAGGCTTTTACAGTGGAACATGAGCTGCTGATTATGGCACCTGACCAGTGATGCCAGTCTCTTCTTTCCGTAATTTCAGCTCCTCTCTTTGAGTTCACTTCCACTGGCACTGATCTGGCCTCACAGTTATATGTCTCATAAAACTAAGGGAGGACTTTCCATTCCTCTTGCACTTGCTCATATGAACTTACAGCAAATGTGACAGCATGTACAAGACCCATGCAAACTCAGACCAAAAAACAAACAAACACCCTCCCCCCCCAAAACAAACAAACAAACAAAACAGCACAGAGCTGGTGAAAGGGGCAGGAGGCCCCAACTTTAGCTGAGGAACTACTGGCAGCTGATCACTACTGGGTGAGGGAGAGTCAATCTTCTTTAAGGGAGTGGAGTGAGATAAGCTGAATAGGCTCCAGTGGATGAACATCTGGGCATGTAAACTTGACTCAATTGACCTTAACATATGTGACAGAATGCATGAAGTCCTGTAGGCAGGAGATGGGGAGTGCAGATGGGGGAGGGGTCTAAATATGATTAAGATTTATTATAAAATACACAAAAATTCAATAAAATATACACTGAAAGAAAAAGGAAAGAAAAAATTAATGGAGAGTTTGCCATTTGTTTTCTTTTATTGACAGTCTAAGAATGGAATGAAGTGCACCTAATTTTAAATAATTACAAGAAAATATCAATTGCTCAATAAAAGGAAAGTTGGTTAAATAAAAATAGATTACTTTAGAATTGAAAATCTCATTGTTACTATTAAAGATAAGTCTAAAGTTCCTTTTCTTGATCTACTATATACGCTGGTTTCATTGAACCTAATTCGGAAGAAGTTTCAAATGTATAATGATAGAAGAGTCAGATAATCAGAAGGACGTCAACATTTTATGGTCATTCATTTAGAGCTTCAAATTACAGAAAGTAAAAACTGACACAACTAAAATCAAAAAGAACATTTCTCTCATATTTAGAAAATGTAGCAATGCTATTCAGTAATTGATAGAACAACCATATTTAAAACAAAACAAACACAAAACAGAGACGTAGGAAAGGACCTTGAACTACATTACCATTAACTCGATTAAATTATAATTGATAAAATTAGACTAAAAACAAAAATCAAATTCTCATGCAATCTCACCAATTTAGGCCAGATTTTTGGACCCTAAAATAAGTCTTAATGAATCTCACGAGGTTTAAATTTTACATGGATTATTAACTAACCATAACAATAAAATTACATAACACCATAATGTTTTCTGAAGATTCTTTCAACTCAAAAACATAATTCTATATAACCTGCAGGTCAAGAAAGACAGCACAATTAAAATGATAAATAATTTGAACTAAATAATAAAAAAATCAAAATTTTGAGGATGCATTTGATAGAGTACTTAGAAATAAAATTACATCTTTAAGTTCTTGTATTTAAAAGGAGAAATCATTAAAGATAGTAATATATTTCATCTTAACTGAGAAGAATAGAAAACAAAATACAGCAAAAAGGAAATAAGGATTAGAAAAAGAACAGCCTGGGAAGCAAGGTAGCAGCAGAGAAAATAAATAGTCCAAAGAGTTTTCTTGTGTGTGTGAGAAAATGGCTATGGCTAGCAAGCAGGTCATAAGACAAGGAAATAAAAAGATAAATTGCTAATATCTACAACCTGAGCAAATCCAATCTCTCTGACCCCACATCCTGTTCTCCTTCTAGCCTTGAGCACAGGCCCACTTTTGTTCTTAGCAACCCAGATCTCTGGACTATCCTCTTAGTTCAGACTCTCCTACCGCATCCTGATCCCCTGCACCCAGACCAGATCAATTCTTCAGTCTGGTTTCTTAGAGCCTTCATAGACTGTCCCCACCCCCAACTAGCCTTTTCACTCCTGAGACCAGCCTTCTACTCTGGCTGTCCACAACCCCAACTTGCCTTGAATTCCCTAGGCCAAACTTCCTCCCTGGTAACTCTAGTCCGGCCACAGAGCCTTGACTCCCCTACTACCTGAGTAACTCCAGTCTCCCAGAAACCACGTCCTGTTCTCCTTCTAGCCTTGGGCACAGGCCCACTTTTGCTCAAATGGACTCAAAGACAAAAATCACATGGTCATCTCAACAGATGCAGAGAAGGCCTTTGACAAAATTCAACATGCATTCATGTTCAAAGTCCTAGAGGGAATTGGACTGGAAGGGAATATACCTCAACATAATTAAAACTGTATACAACAAAACCATAGCCAACATCATTCTAAATGGGCAAAAACTAAAAGCATTCTCATTAAAATCAGGAAACAGACAGGGCTGCCCACTATCTCTACTCCTGTTCAATATAGTGCTTTAAACTCTTGCTACAGCAATAAGACATGAGAAGGATATTATACCTAAGAGATCCCCAAAATTCCATTAGAAAACTTCTACAAATTATTAACACTTTTAGCAAAGTGGCAGGTTATAAAATTAATCTAAAAAATCACTAGCCTTTTTATATACCTATAACAAGCAACTGCAGAAAGAGTATACAGAAACCCTACCTTTCACAATAGTCTCAAAAAATAAATCTCAGAATAAACTTGACCAAGCATTAAAGACCTCTACAATGAAAATGTGAAATCTTTAGAGCTTGAGGAAGACACCAGAATATGGAAGGACCTCCTATGCTCATGGATTGGAAGAATTAATATTGTGAAAATGACCATCCTACCAAAAGCCATTTATAGATTCAATGCAATGTCAATCAAAATCCCCATGACATTCTTCACAGAATTAGGAAAAAAATCCTAAAATTCATATGGAAGCACAAAAGACCCCAGATAGCCAAAGCAACACTAAGTATAAAAAGCAATGCTGGAGGGATTATGATATCAGATTTCAAACTATATTACAGAGCTATGTTCATAAAAACAGCATGGTACTGGCACAAAAATAGACCCATAGATCAATGGAACATAATTGAAGTCTCCAACATAAGTACATGTAATTTCAGCCACCTGATATTTGACAAAGGAGCCAATAACATTCATTAGAGGAAAGTATCTTCAGCGATTGGTGTTGGCCAAACTGGATCTCCACTGGTAGAAGAATGAAAGTAGACCCTTATTTTTCACCTTGCACAAAAGTCAACTCCAAATGCATCAAAGACCTCAGTGTGAAACCTGAAACTGTTAGAAGAAAACATTGACAATAACCTACAAGATACAGGTGTAGGAAACGACTTTCTAAATTGGACATCAATTGCTCAGGAATTAAGGTCAAGAATCAACAAGTGTGACCTTATTCAACTAAAAAGTTTCTGTACAGCAAAATAAACAACCAAGGAAGTGAAGAGAAAACCCACAGAGTGTGAGAAAATCTTCACCAGCCACACATCTGACAGAGGCTTAACAGTCAGAATATAAAAAAACCTCAAAAAACAAAGAATCAAGAAATCAAGTGACACAATTAAAAGATGGGTTAGGATGTGAATAGAAAGTCCTAAAAAGAAGAAATAAGGCTGACCAAGAAACACCTGAAAAGGTGTTCAACATTGTTAGTGATTAGGGAAATACAAATTAAAGCAATTTAAGATTTCATCTTACCCCAGTCAGAACAGCGAAAATCAAGAAAACAAATGATAACAAATGCTGGAGAGGATGTGGAGAAAGGGAAATGCTCATCCATGGCTGGTGGGATAGAAAACTCTTACACCTTCTATGGAAAGCAGTGTGAAGAACTCTTAAAAAAACTAAAAATGAACCTATCATTTGGCCTGGTTATACTGCTCCTTGGCATATACCCAAAGGATCCATCCTATTGCGGAGATACTTGTACATCCATGTTTGTTACTGCTCTTTTCACAATAGCTAAGAGATGGAAGCAACCTAAGTGTCCCTCAATTTACGAGTGGATAATGAGTGGATAATGGTACATTTACATACTGGAGTTGTACTCAGCATTAAAGAAAGATGAAATCATGAAATTTGCAGGTAAATGGATGGAACTAGAAACTTATATTAAGTGAGGCACATAGACTCAGAAAAACAAATGACGTATGTTCTCCCTCATATGTGGATCCTAGCACCAAATCCTTATATGTGAGTATATATCCAGATGTAACTGCAGGATCCAGGATAATGAGAAGGAACCAGGGAGGTACAGGGAAAGAAAGAACTTGAGAGAGAAGAACAGTAGGAGAAAGGTGTTACTAAGCAAGAAATGTATTAAAATGGGGGTAGTTAAATGTGAGGGGGAGGTGGAGGGATCTTGGGGATAAAGTGTAAGAAGGAGCTCAAGAGAGGTGGGTCCATAGGAGACTGGTATTATCAAGGGGAAAATGGGGACACTTTATATAGGGAAGTCATGGAGGAAGTGTTAGATGGGGGAGAGAGGGGAGATATAAATAATGCCTAACTAGTTTAAAAACAAAACAGAGGGAATCATATTAGTCCAACAACCTAATGGAAAATTACATATACAATATCTCTACATGAATCCATATGTACAGCTAAAGCCTATATAACAAAAGACAGTGCTACATAGAAGAAACCTTCCTTTGAGTTGTTGGCCAGGGTGGTCCAAGAGACTCCCAAAGTTACATATGCTATTGCCATAGCCCTTGACTACCTCACAGAACTTCAATGTAAGACCCTACTGATGAAGACAGAATATATTTCAGACACAGGATTTGGAGCAATGGAGATGGAACTGGCCTGGTAGCCACATCCCTTGAAGGCTAGCTATCATAGCTTTGGAGAGCACTATGAAGGTGCCAAGGGAAAACATCACTTGATGGTCCACACCAGCTTCAAGACCAAAGAATCACATCAATAACTGGCACAGCATATGACACTGCTGCAGTAGTGGCACTTTTATCTTGGGGGCAATCAACAGCTTCCTTATTGAACTAAAATCCCACTCAATGGGAGGAAACTCAAGTATGGTACCATAAACATAACAAAATACACAGGGCTGGAGAGGCCATAGATTTTAAAGAAAACCCCAAGACTGTCACATCCCTAGGCTAATGTAATTTCTTACTACGTGAAAATACATATCCTTATATTTACAGACAAATATCCCAGTCACCACTCATTAAAGAAGCTTCTTTTGTATCAGAGACTATGACCAAGTACTACAACTGATCATACATAGACATTGTTTATGAATTTCTCAGGACTAAGTGACATATCTACAATGCAACCTCTACACCTAAGGCTCACAGAACGTAGAACAGGAGTAAAGAGGACACTAATGAAATCTCCCAGTTCTCATAAATGCAATAGAGGGCCAGGAACACAAAAGGTCACAAATGGTCAAAGTGTAGAGATTAAGAGTCTGTAGAATGCTTGTCCTTAGACAGAACTCCTATATTAAACTTCTCCATCCAGGGCTCAGGGAGCATTGTGGAAGAGGGCACAGAGAGATTGTAAGAGCCAGGGAGGAGGTGCACAACCATATGGAAATAGAGTCCTATAAGCTCCTGGGACCCTGCTCATATGAATCTATAGCAATGGTGTCAGCACGCACAAGTTCCATGAAAATTCAAGCAGACAAAAACCCAGTATAGAACTGGAGAAATGGACAGCAGACCCAAATCTTAGCTGAAGAAATATTGATAACTGATTACTGCTAGGTGAGGAAGAACCGATCTTCCTAAAGTGAGGGACTCTACATAAGCTGACTAGACCTCAGTAGATAAACTTGTACTGAGGAAAGTCTGGGAACACTAACTGACACAATAGGCCTTAACACAAATGACAGGATGTTTAAATTCCAGTGGGGGTTCTATGTGAGACTACCAGTGGGGAAGGGTGTATGAAGATGATTTAGATTGATTGAGATGTTCTGTATGAAATACACAAAAATTCAATAAAACGAAGTTAAGAAAAAGAATAAATCTTAAATTATTTTTGATGCAGTAATTGTACTGGGCAAATGTAGAATATTTGCCTAGCATGTGTAAGATCTTAGATTTGATCCCTGCTACTAAAATCATGTGTTTCTATAGTTAATTATAAGATATAAAAGAAGGAAATAAAATAATATTTTAAAAAATCTATGCCCATATCCTTTCAAACAATATCATATCCAGTAAACATATCTGTTTAATGACTGAAAGTAAAAGTTAGATTTGAGTTTATTCCTGATTTTTTTTATTGAAATGATAATTTGTTTTAGTTCATTTCAGTTAATATTAAAACATTGAACACACAAATCAGACTTTATAGGCTGTATTAAATATATAAAAGAGTACATTAAATTGGGCAGGGACAGTGAGGGGAGGTGCAGAGAGGTGAGGGGATCTAAATAACATCAAACTGTATTGTTTGAAAATTGAAAAATTCAATAACTTTTTAAAATTAAAAAATATATATACATATCTTACTAATATCAAGAATGTAGCATGCCTTATTTCCACTGATCCAACAAATATTAAAAGGACAATCAGGAAGTATTTTATAAACACTAGGCCGATGTTGACAATATACAAGAATATATAGGCATTTTCTGTGAAAACAAACTTTGCCAAAGCTTACAAGGTAAAATCAAATCTTAACATGATAATTATGCTTAGTTCATAATGGAAAAACCTTCTTCCATTCACCTAACTACAACAGCAAATAAAACTAAGTTCAGAGATAACTTCTATCAAAGAAGAAAGGAAGACAGTGTATCAATCATAGTTTAATTTTAATCTCTGGTCAGAGCTAGTTGGACTAAGTGTGCTACAAATAAATTCTTTTACAAAATTCACGAAGTTAAGAAGTGTCAGGGGCAGCTAGAGGGGAGGAATGCAGGTAGATACATGTATAAAATTTTCCAAGAATAAATAAAATGTATTTTAAAAATAAAAAAGTAATAGTTCCCATTTGTTATATGAGAACAGCATTACCTTGATTTCAAAACGCTGCAAAAACATTTTATGAAAACCAAGAATAACGTTTCTTGTGAACAAAGTTGCAATAACTTCTAATGAGAACATTAGCAAATCAAATCTACAACACAGAGACAGAAATACAGTGTGATCAAATCAGCTGTAGGTCAGAAGTGCAAGACTGGTTTAATATTCAAAACCCAATCATACAATTCGTTACACTACTGGAACAAAGGAGACGTATCATGTATATCAATATTTTTGGTAAAAGTGGTATACAAAATTTGGCAAAATTGATGACTAAAATTTCTCTGTAGTATAGAAATTAAAGAGAAATTTCTTGATGTGAATTTATACAATTAATATCACACAGCATTCTGCAAGCTTTTCTTCTAACTTAAGAAATAAGATGCTGATTTCTGCTCTATCCAGAGATGTAGAATGAACTTCAATCCCTAATTCATACAAAACACAGAAACTAACTTGAGAAGGACCATGCACTTCAGGAAGAAGAAAATGAATGAAATGCTCTCTAGATTTTATTCTGATGGCTAAAAAATTATGCATTGCAGACATACAAAAATTTTTATTTATAAGCTTCTATATGCCTACACAACTTCAATAAAATTGCTAAACAAAAGAGGAATAGAATTATGATAGCAGGAAAATAAGAGGTTCCGGAAGTTATTGTAATAATTACTTTTTAAGGCTATTTTGAGGAGTAAAGCTGGAGAGTAGATGTGGGTTTAGTCACTAATGATTTTCTTTTCCTTTTTTAAAATTAATTTTTTAAAGTAATGGGTTTCATAGTTGCATGTTCATACATACATGCTATTATAATTTGTTCTAAGTCATGCTTTCACCCTCTACTCTCTTTTCTTAAAAGCTATATTTTGGGTAGACAACTCATTCAAAATAAGAGTGCAGGGGCTGAGTACACAGCTCAGTTGGAAGAATGCTTGCCAGCATGCATAAGATCTTGTGTTCAGTCCTCAGCATTGCCTGTAACTGGGCATGGTGAAACATGCCTGCAGTTTCAGCACTGGTAGGTAAAGACAGGAGAGTAAGAAATTCAAAGTCATCCTTAGCTGCACAATGAGTTAAAAAATTACAGTACAAAATTGCTACAATAATAAGCACTACATTAGATGACAAAAAATGGCTCCTTTTATCAGCATTTCATTGTGCATAATCAAAGAGGGTGGCCACACATTCTCCTAGGAACCCAAGACAAACTTCTAGGTAGAAGTGATATGAAAGTATATACCTACTAAATAAAGGCAAAGCAGGGTTGTCAAGATGGCTCAAAGTAAAAGTATATGCCACCAAACCTGAAGATAGAAGTTTCATCCCTGGAACCTACATGATCCAAGGACAGAACCGATTACAACTGACTCCTGCAGATTTCCTTCTGACCTCCACACACATGCCACGGCACATGACCCACACACACATACATGCATAAATGAGTGTAATAAAATATTTAAAGGTGAACATGAACACATTTGCTAAGAGATAATATTTTGGTGTTTAACCTCTAAACAGTGAGGATATACTTATATTTTTGCAATTTATTGCATTCATTTACATTTTTGAAAACCGGTGTCTGCTTTCTGCTCTAAAAACAACTAGATTATCTACCCTTATGTATTCTACATTATTTGAGATAAGAGAGACCAAATAATAAATATAATTTCTGACTTCTAGCACATTATTTACCTGTTAGCTGTTATAAAATCCACCTCTATTATATATGCATGAACTGATGTACAATTCTTAATAGTTTCTTTCTGGAAGAAACAAATGAATTTGAAATACCCGCAGAATTAATTTTGCTAATTTATTAGGAAGCTAACGACCATTCATCTTTGCACATGCTTTCCTTTCCTGTCCTTAGAAGTTTTAGATGTGCTCTACTTCATTCATCTTTCCCTAACCATCTTGGCTTAGAGAATAAATTTATACAGGTTATCTCAGCATGTAAATGTATCTCTGTCTCTTAAAGACAATAGACTGACAGAGTTCAGTGAATGCCTTTCCACGGTGCTCGTCGTCTTTTTAAGCCTACATGGTCATTTTCTGGTGTAATCTTCCTGCATGCTCTAGGAAGTATGCCTTCCTATTACATCCACATAGCAGAAGAATAGTCTAAGCAGTTTATGTAACCTCAGACAAACAGATGTTGAAATGAAGTCAATCACATCATGATGTATATATGCATTTGTATGCACACATGGATTGCTCTACCTGTGGTTCATCTTCTTTGTACATACACAAGTCTATATCCTTTACGAAAAAAAAAAAAAAACCCTTCCAGTACAGCAACAGTTGTAATATTTTAAATCCTGATTTGTTAATGAATATTAACACATTAAAATATATTAATCTCTTAATTTTAACACAGTGTTGTGAATTTACAAATTATTATCCAAATTAAGATTGTACTTCTTATTTGTGAGTTCTTAATTTTAAAGCAAATCAATTCCTGCTCAAAGACATGAATACAAGGTGTGAAAATCAATTCTATTGCCTCAACGCTTTCTGCCCTACATGTAGTCATAATTGTTGCACACCTATGGGCTGAACTTGGAATCCCACACTCTGATGTCCAGCCATCACCTAATGGACACCTCTGGGTCAATACCTCCAGGGGCCAACAATTCCTTCTGCTTTTTCTTCTCATCACCCCATGGCTAGTGCTGAGTGTTAGTGATACTGAAGAAGGCGGAGAGGCAGGTTCTACCTGCACCATTTAGTAGCCAGTTCATTCTCACATTCCTTGTCTAACCCACCAACCTTAAAATACATGGATGCAACAGATAGCTGTATGGAGAGGCAGGTTCTACCTGCACCATTTAGTAGCCAGTTCATTCTCACATGCCTTGTCTAACCCACCAACCTTAAAATACATGGATGCAACAGATAGCTGTATTTTAATATAGAAATGTTGCTATAAAATAACCATTTAGGGAGATGTTTTAGGAAGAATGACCAGCACTATTAATAAGAATGTGGGGTTTTTTTTCTTCTTTTTGTTCATGTAACTCACTTTAATTCCATGTAAATCTTCCCAAGTTTTGTAAGTACATTCCCCATATGGACAGGCCAAGAAAGGTTTCAAAATGTACATTTTGTCTTCTTTTAATCTTCTTTCCTACCAGCTTATATTTTTTTTTATCTGGTTTGCTGTAAACATTTGGCTCAAAAATTGGCTAAAACAATGATGAGGTAGCAAAGAAAAAGTAAAACAATTGTCATAATTTTTCTGTTGTCATTTTTTTAAATAGAAGATTCAGAGATGTCCTTCTTAATCACCTAGATGTAAAGTTCAGCTAATAGATATACTTACCCTGGTTTTGTGTCATTCACTACACAGTGATAGGTAAAAGTTCCAAACATCTGAACTCCTAAAATCCCATAAAGAAGTAGAAAGAAAAGTAGGAAAATCGAAACACTCCATATTTGTTCTCCTGATCGCCTAGGGGAAAAAATTAGGTAAAATAGATGAAATGCACCAAACATATTTCAGAAACATTCTTCCTTAACCTGTACACCAGGTGCTTACTTTAAAATATTTGTAATCCTGGTCCTCGGCAGTTCAAATCGGAAATAAATCCGGAAAGCTCGGATCATAATGAGTGGCCTTGGGATCCGCAACATGCCCCAAGGTGACATCTGATCAACTATGTCAGCAATTTCAAACACCTATAGATGGAGAGATGAACATGCTTAGACTTCCTGAAGCATTGCTTTTTGTCATGGAATGCACAGGTAACCCCAGAAAGTGCACCTGTGCCCTAATTTGTTATTCCACCAAGGGTCACAATGTGAAGTTATTGCTACTTTAAGAGAAACAAACTAATGAAAGTGTCGTAAATCTTCACTTTCTGATGCTTTAAGCCATCGTTTTTTGTTTTCTTTTTTCATAAAAGAAAGTCAATCGGACAAAAACCTAGCACAGAACTGTGGAAATGGGCAGGAGGTCCAAACCTTAGCTGAATAATTGCTGGCAAATCCTGGGTAAGGAAGAGTTGATCTTCTTTAAGGGAATGACTCTACGTAGACTGACTAGACTCCAGTGGATGAACTTGCACAGAGGGACATCTGGGTACAAATGTTTGACTGGATAGGACTTAACATATATGACAAAATGCATGAAATCTGGAGGGGAAGCTATAGGGGATGCAGATGGGGTTTAAATTTGATGAAGATCTATTGTATGAAATGCACAAAAACTCAATAAAAATATACAAATCAAAGAAAGTGCTAATTTTTGAGCTTCTGTTTCTCACTAATAATGTTCTCTTAATAACTAGAAAATAAAATAAAAAAGCAGAATGGGGTGGCACACACCTTTAATCCCAGAAATTGGGTGGCAGAAGCGGGTGGATCTCTGTGAGATCAAGGCCAACCTGGTCTCCCAAGCAAGTTCCAGGCCAGCTGGGGTTACAGGGAGCCCCTGTCTCAAAAATACCAGAAAAAAAGGAGAAGAAACAGTTAAGATATTACTAAACTATGAAAAATGACCTAATCTTAATTAGTGTGAGTTCATCCACGGGAGTCTGGCTACCCTACCAAGAGTCCTATCTATTCTGAATTATTACAGTGTAGAGTACAGGAACAGAGGTCTCACATACAGTCAATGGTCAACAACAATATGTTAAATACTTACTTTTGTTAAAATGTTAACTCTCCTTTTGGGTTCTTATTAGAATCAAATAAAAACAAAGCAAATCTAAAGAATAAAATGACTTTAATTAAGTGTAAAATCATGCCTGAAAGAGATATATGTATTGAATTCACTGTGATTTGGTACATTTTGGTAATTCTCAATTATATTAGTTTTCTGGACTGTCAAGAATGAACAGCTTCCAGGAATATTCTTGCTGCCCATTGTACTTTCTCTCTTTAAAAAACCATGCACATCCCAGTTATTATAAGTCATTTATATTTGCAATGTAGTAGTTTGTGTTGACCAACATATATCTCAATATTAACAATTCAGATTTTTAATAAGGATTTAGTCATGCAAGAGACTAGAACTTTTAATTTTTAAATTAAATATTTGATTTTACAAACTCAGAAAGCTCACTTCACATCATTTCTTTTATTTCTTTTTATGACTATATTTTTATATTTGTTTCCTGAGAAAAATACTTTTAGTATCGATTTTAATTTCTGAGAAGAATCCATAAGTGTAATCAACAATAATTTAAATGTTATAATTAGAATTTTATATCCATGAACATGTAAAATAAATAATGTTGTAGGAAAATTCACAATCTAATTTGAAATGTATTCTTTAATCTGTCTAGTTAAACTTTCCATGCAAGATAATGCCCTTATTGAGAAACACCCCCTTGTGATTTAAAAATATTTAATTACCTGCAACACAAGTGAAACCCAAAGGCAGAAGACCATGAAGCCATCAAAAACACACCAGCGGTCTTTCACATAGGAGCTATCCCCCTGAAAATAAATTTCACATAGCAATGTCAGAATAGTTAAGGGTTAAGTCACTAGAAAATATACACACTTTTTTTTGTATTGAAATGGCATGGACTTTCAAATAAGGTATTTTTTTTTAGCATTTTAAATGGAATTATTAGGCGAATAATTCATGAAACATTGCAGAACTGTAAGTCCATAAGAGGGAAGCATCTATTTGTTCTCTTAGCCACACTAAGAATCCAACTTCTTAGGAACAGAGGTCCTCCTATAGCAAATTTCTTTAGGTCCTAAGCCAGCTTGTCCTCCAAGAAGCAGAGCATAGAGTGGGCAACACAAAACCCTTAACATTTTTGACCAGTCACTGCTAGTGGGGAAAGTAACCAGAAATTTACTTCAAGTGAAGTAAAAGTAAAGCAATTTTCCTTAAGTTGCAAAGAAAAGGTATGTTGACTTTAATCGGGGGCATACATGTCAAAGAATAATAAAGATGTGCTAGTTCATTGTTAAGTGGGAATCTTTTCCAAATTTAGAATGCACATTTTAATAAGATGGGAATTTTGTAAGAGAATTTCCCTGTGGAATATCAACACATTGACAAAAAGTGGAGGGCAGAGAGTGCTCGAGTTCTAGCAGATATGAGCACGCTTGTAGGGGAGGAGATGAGTTATTTAAGACTTGTCTGTCAATTTGTATAAAGATAAGCAGTTGGAGGCTGCCAATCAATTATCCAGCATAAGAAAGTAGCTAAACGTGCCTTGCTAATATTTAACAAGCAAAAAACCCAAATGCATTTACAGGGTTGTATTTTGCAGCCACAAATGATATGCTCTGGTAGCTTCATGAGCCTGTGATTTATCGTCCTAAGTGTCCAGGGGCCATCTGTCGCTGTGTCTTGGCATTATTATTTATTACTCCAACAGGGTTCAGAGAATGTATGCTACTTTTACCAACAGAAAATTGAGAATCATTTGAAGAATTCTCAGTCTGACATATACAAGATGTACTTTAATGACTTAAATGTTTATTATTCGAATAGTATGTTTTTCAAGGGATTTGGTCAGTCAGAATACTTCTAGGGAGAGTAATTGGGGGTAGGTATTAGAAACAAATTATTGAGAAAGAAGAATTCATTGGCAGGAACCTTCAACCATGGGAAATATGAAAAAATGCAATATCCTTAAAACAAATATACTCCTGTAACAACAGTTTAAAAATTCAGATCCTGCAGATCTGCTGCAGTTCCTCTCTCCAACATGCAGTGGTGAACATCTCAGGCATGAATCAGATCCTCTTACTTATGGATCAAAATCCCCCACGTGTCTTCACTGACCGCAGAATGAAGTGGGAACTCTCAAGGCAGGGCAGGGCCCTACTAGAGGTCACCAATGACTTCCTTTGCAAATCCTCACCAGCTGTTGCCTTAGCACAGTACATCTGCCACTTGTGACTCCTCGGGCTCCCCAAGTGGCTGCTCTGTGCCTGTGTGTCAGAGGCGGCCTTTCTTCTCTGCACAATCCTTTCCTCCCTCCTCCACACTCTCCCGACACACACTTGCTCATCTTTCAGTCTTCCTACTCTTTCTCCGGATCCTTCTGATAGCAACCAAGCAAATGTTTTCAACCTCTGCATGCATTCATGTGCATGTTTGTAAGTGTGTGTGTGTGTTTGTGTATGTGTGTGTATGCGTGCATATGTGTGCATGTGCATGTGAGCATATGCTTGTGCATGTGTGTGCATATGTATGTATATGCATACATGTGTACGTGTGTATGTGCATGTGAGCATATGCTTGTGCATGTGTATACATGTGTATATGTATGCACATAACTTTGTGTATGCATGTGCCTGTGTGTTTGTATGCATATGCATGGCATAGGTATGTGTATGTGTATGTACACATTCTCTAGTTTTACAGACCTCTTTTCAAGTATTTCCACAGAACACTGACAGCAAATCTCTCTTTATCTGAACGCTCCTTACCAATATTTGTTATTCATAGTCACAAAATATATATACCCCCAAATCACTGTAAAACCAGACAAATTGTTACAGTGACTCTCTATGTGCTTTTTTGGAAAGGTTAAATTGCTCTGAGTATAGGATTAATCATGTAATTGATATACCAATCACAATCTTTCATCTCACCCCTAAAATACACATAGAAGCGTTCGTTTTCTCTGAAGAACCTATGAAGGGATCAGGTGATGTCCTCTGAAGCTGAGTGAAATGTAGCAGAGAGAACTCTCACATGATTTTACTGCACACGTTCTGCTCACTACGAGGCTAACTAAGTACACATCCTTGGGATTCTTTTTATTATGTAGAACTACATAGACGCTGTATTTGTGAAAATGGTAATAGTTTGTGTGACATTTGGGGAAATTGGTTAGAATTCGTTTTAATACATTCTTAGCTTTCATGCTTAACTTAATTGAAATTAAAACCTATTTTCTGAAAATATACAAACCGATAGGTTTCCAGGCATATGCCAGCCTGAGAAGTGAGGAGTCCCTGCATGTGCAGGCCTGTTCCACAAAGTGGGACAGGCTTCCTCTGGGCACAGTGCTCTGCTTGGCCTTATCTCCCTTCTTCTAGGGAGTGATGAACCCATTGTGCTGTGCAGTAAATGACTATTGGACAACAAAGAGGAAAACATGGAAGCTCTCATTGGGTTTAAATATACACTTCTCTCTGATATTTAAGTCTTAACTATCTTAATTTTCAAATAGTGATATATTTTATGCATAAGTTACTATATTTGACAAATGACTAGGTCAAAAAAATTAGCAAGTAATGATAAGGAAAAGCTTTTGTTTTTAAAAATTCTATGCTTAGTTTGTTGTACATAATTTTAGAAGTTAGTAGTTATTCAATAACTTCAGATATGTATTAGCTATATATTTTAGGTGTTCCACAATGCTGCCTATACAAACTAGGAATAATTCTGAAGAGTTATGTATGACAGATTGAAAGTAGTATTCCAGTTTGCCTTTGTAAATATTTTGTTATGAGCTAATGTAGTTTTATGCATAGAAAATATTATTTGAGAAATAGAAGGCTGGCCTTCCCTGAATCTCTAGCTTATTCACCTGTAGTCGTCTTCACAAAAGACACGGCAAATTTCCGTTGCTCACCTAGTAACTAAATATGACTATTTCTCAGGAAAATTTTAGCTGCAGATCAGTATATATTAAACAAACATCTGTAATACGGCTCTGTCACAGTTATGTGAAAACTTATCAGGAAATGTATAACCTGATGATTAAAACAGAACACACATATTCAGAATGTCAAGCTACAAGTATGAACAAATACAGCCTCAAGGCCTTTAAGTGAGCAAGCCTATTGCCCTTTTGCAAGTTATTCTGAGTGAAGAGACAAGAAAATTGAGAGGTAACTGAGTGTTGCTGGCAAGCAAATTAAAGTGGCAAGTTTGAAAACTACGATTTTAGCAGATAGATGCCTAACCAAAGTTTTTAAACTTTCTCAGGTTTAACTGAAGAGAGCAAAGCAACCCACTCTTGAGAAGTATGCAGTCCTCTAAGATGTCTCTGTGGACAGGTATGTTTTAATTTTGATGTTTTCACCCCTAAAACACTTCAATATTTTTCATGCAACTATGAAAGCAAAAAAAAATTAACAAACACAAAACTACAAAGCAATAAAATTTAAATTAACAACATCAATATAATGTGACAGGTAACATTTTGCCAAAACTAAGCCCGATTAAAAAGTTTATATTTTAAGTTCCAGAATGTAATGAGAAGCCTATTTTCTCTCTTCACTGCCTTTCATCAAGTGCATGCTGGGGAAATGTGTGGTGCGGGATGATGAAGCCATAATTTGGATTTCACATTTTAAAATGAACAGTTGGCATTGCTCACTTAATTATCACAATACGATGATCAGCCCCAAATTCTACACAGTTTATATATAATGCAATTCAGTTCTTTTCATTCTTAAACTATGGCAATTAAAACAGTGCCTACTGTCATTTTTATATGAAACTCACATCCCAACTTAGTGCATAACTAAGAAAAAAGTTTTAATCTAGTAAAAATATCATATCTTTGTTTCATTGGAATTGAAACCTTAAAGGAGTCAAGTGGTGACTTTAGTGACAAAGCATTCCACCCTGAAATCGGCTCCTTCACAGCAGCGACAGAGGTTGTGTGATCAAGGTATACAAGTGATAGGGTCATCCAGAAGCTCTCTAATGGACCACAGAACACAAAATAAAGCTAAACAATATCCAGGATACTGAAGTTACCCGAGATCAATTTTCTTCCAATGTGGGCTCCTTTGATAGTTGCCAGTTTCTCAACCAATGCTAATCTAAACCTAGTGTTTAGAAAAATTGACCAGCAGCTTTATGGAAGAACCAGCAATTTTAGAACCACTGTAAAATCCAGTCAGTGGGGTCACTGAAAGTGTTCACCTCTCCCATGTACCAACATAATCCTATAACATAGAAATTACTAGCTTGTACCAGAGGAATATAGAGAGGAAATCCCAGAAAAGAAACCCAAGAATAAATGACCAAATTTGTACAAGTATGTGTAGCTCAGCAGATATATCAATTACTGTTCCCACTGCTGTGATAAAATACTCAACAAGAAATAGCATAAGGAATTAAGGGCTATTTTGGCCTAAAGTATGAGGGTCTATAGGTAGTAGGAGTGTGAGGCAGCTGGCCTGGCCGTGTTGCGTGCACAATCAGGAAGCAGAGAACATGGAATGCTGGTGCTCAGCATGCTTTCTCTTTATTATGCAGTACAGATCCCTAGTCCCAGGGATGGTGCTACCCCTATTTAGGAGAGTCTTTGAATCTCAGTTAACATAATCCAGAAAATCCTTCAGAAATATGCCAGAGTCATGTATCTTTGGTGATCCTAGATTTGATCTGACAGTCAACATTAACAGTCACCACAGGATACAGATTGCAAGTGAATACAGAAGAAAAGAACATAATTAAAAGCGAATTCACCACAGATATGGCACTGCAGGGCAGTGAGTAGCAATGCAGAACTAAATAAGGCAAGAAAAAGACTTTTCCAGATAGCTAGAGACACACATTAAATGAAAACTGCATTAGAATCCACACTGAGTATAAAAGGAGTCCTGGGGTCAATGGATAGGACTGAGTAAGAGGACCCTAAGTTTAGAAGAATTCTGATATTCGGCTACAGATGACCTGCATTGTTACATGTCACGGTAAAAATAGTGCAGAGATCCTTATACTGATCTATACAAGCCACTCCAGGCAGAATGCAAGAGAAGTTGCCACTTCCTGTGAGCAAACAAGAATAAGACCAAAGACTAAAGATCCAGCCCTTACATATTGTAGATTAATATGTTGGAGATTAGAATGATTCAGATAATGTATAAACACAAGGACATCAAAAATAGACATCATAGTGAAGTATAACGAAAAGAGAAAACAGAGTAATAAGCATGAGAAATAAGAAGGCATAAAATTGTTGTCTAAATAACAAACTGAAAAACCGCAGAAAACTGTTGAAGAAATTATTTTAAAGAAAGGAAAAAAAATAGAAAGAAGAGTCAGGTAGAAGGAAGATGGAGGCTGAAGAGCTAGCACGGTGAGTAGAGCACGGGAGACAGAATGAATAGGCATGGATGGACCCATAAGCAAACAGTGGACTGGGTAAAGATAGTCCTGGCACAATAGGTCCTGATATAATTCTAAAGCAGAACAGTACAGGATTAAATAAAATAAGCATTATAGGGTGCACCTGGTGAACTGTGTCCCCAGCAGCCAATAAGAGCTGGATCCTCACAGACTTAGTAACTGACAAATAGTGGAAAAAATCCCTCACTACTGAGGAGAAAAGACCAACTCACTTAGAAGAGAGGAACATTTGTAACAGCAGTACTTTATCCCACAAGGCAGTAAAGTAGCATTGAACCTCAAGAAATTTGAATGTCGGACAAACACTAGAATTTGAATCTCAAGAAATTTGAATCTCAAGAAATTTGAATGTCGGGCAAAAGACTAGAAATAGCCTAATAAGGCAAATCAAAGAAGCTGGAGGAGAAAGGAATAAACATGAAAGCAAAACTTAATGACTGAATAAATAAATAAGCTAGTTCTTAAAAAATATAAGCACAGGCATAGTGGCACATGCTTTTAATCTCAGCACACTTGGGAGGCAGAGGCACAGGCCGGGCGGGCGAATCTCTATAACAAGTTCCAGGCCAGTAGGGGCTACAGGGAGACCATGTCTCAAAAGGATGACACAAATGTGAAAAACAAAACAAAAAAAACCCTCACAAATATTTGAGCAAATACATAAACCAATTGACTCATGTAAAATAAAATGGAACCAAGTAAATGACAATGCCAGCTAATCTAACCAAACGAAATGCTAGTCAAAAACACATAAAATATCACATCATGATGGCAAAACACTATTAAAACAGAGGAAATTAAAATTAGCTTAAGCAACTTTAAGCTAAAAAATTAAACTAAATAGTAGATAATTTCCCAAGAACACTGACTTCACCAAACAAGACCCTATAGATCAAGTGAATTAATCAGGGAAAATTCCACAGAGCACATAGGAAATACTGCAAAAGGAAGGCCACCAACACATACACACCACACACACACACAGCACACACACACACACACCACACACCAAACACACACACCACACACACCACACACCACACACACACACACACCACACACACATACACCCACACACCACACACCACAACAAACACACCTCACACACACCACACACACATACACACACACCACACACACACCACACACCACACAAACACACCACACACACACCACACACACACACACACACCACACACACACACCA
>NW_008357493.1:653710-690241 GCF_000622305.1 Nannospalax galili
ATAATGTGGGCTCTCCCTCATATCTGAAGAGGAAGCCGCATAGCCCAACTGTTGTTTTTGGCAGAAAGTGAAGCTGTGTTAGGACCTTCAGGATGAGGTGTTCTAGGGCTACAGGAGCAGAGTCTTTTCTCTGTGGTTTCAAAAAATAAAGAGACAGGAAAAGTGAGGCCTCAGCACTCACTTGTGTTACACACACACCACACACATCACACACACATACCACACACACCACACACACCACACACACACCACACACACAACACACACATACCCCACACACACACACCACACACACACCACACACACACGCCACACACACACACATACACCATACACACACACCACACACACCACACACACACACCACACACACACACCACACACACAACACACACATACCACACACACACACACCACACACACACCACACACACACACAGATGCGAGGGTTTCACAAGAGGTTTATGCTGTAATGCAACCGAAGAGAATTCTGATTCTCAGACAATTTCATTTCCCACACAGGTGCGCACACATTGCATAGGCACATACAGGCACAGAAAATATACCAAAACCTGACAAAGACTGGAACAGAATTCAAAATGAGGAAAATATAATCAAATGGCACACTAAAACAGGATGGCATGCTTTATAACAATGGTTTTCTTTCAGGAATATATAGATGATTCAGCATTAGGAAATCTATTACAAGGGAAGAAAAATAATAATTTGACAAAATTCAAAAGCTATTCAGGCATCAATTCTCAGGCATTACATGCATGTAGTTCACCTACACTCATGTAAGCAAAACATGTATGTGCACACATAAAATATAAGTGAATAAATAAATAATATCAATTCTCACAATCCTTACACGGTGTGAATCCTTGCTTTTGAGTTCAATCTGCCATTTGTCAAATCTTGAAGCCTGCATTACACCACTGTTTCTCTAAATGGTACAATGTAAACTAGTCGAGGCCCAGCTTCACCCCACATTTCTAATCTTTGGAAAGATGAGTGGTACAGAACGGATACCCTGTGGCAGAAATTTTCTCCCCTTGTTTTTATTTTACTAAAATTGTAATTTATTTTTGTCTCCCATGTACCAATTGCACGGTACACCCTCTTTACTTTGCTGGCCATTTTCTATACATCTTGTGCCCTTTCTTTTGCCCTTTAACATCTTCAAAATACCTCAGGTTAAGGACATCCTGCAGAAGGACATTATGTTCTGAATTTGTCACGTGACATTTCTCTTGTGTTCAGTGCATCAACAAATATTAAAGTGCCTCAACGATACTGGAGCCCCATCATCATGACAGGACATGGGTTTAGCTTTAGGTGGCATGATACACCCGACCCTAGATTCATGTAGCCTCCAATTAGACCACCTAGCTCCTTTTCCAGATATGCTAAGGCTTTGTACCTTATGAAATGTAACTAGCTTTAAACTAACATATTTCTACCAATTTCTTTAGTTATGTACTTTTAAAAATAATTCCAATCTCAATAAAATAAAAATGTGTTGTTTTCTGGAGGTTAATATGAAGATACTACTGAACTACTTAAGACATTCAGTGCACCTTATTAACTTAAGTGACATGGAAATACTCACCTTGACAATACCCCGGATGTGCATTTTTGCTATCATCTCTGCAGTGTAGAGAAACATCAATAAAGTGTCCAAAGTGAAGGTCACATACTGGAGAGGAGGATAGTGCTCGAAGGTCATGGGTGTGTTCATGCAAACCGAGATAACGCTGATGATGGCACAGATGCGCAGCAAAGAGTGCACCCACTGAAAGAATAAGCCAAAGCACTTTGTGACCGTCCACACTGAGGCCTTTGGCATGCCTTAGGAGCCATGGTATTTGAAAACAATGCTCAGGTTAAAGCTGTTCACCAGTGCAGAGGTAAGGAAGCAGGAAACAGACATCTGCTAAGTACATATAATGTACTCAGTATTTTTACACATTTTATAATACTTAATTCTTAAAGCAGCTGATTTTCCACATGAACAGTCTACGACTATGAAAAGGTTAAGAGACATTCCTGAGATTACACATTAATAAGGACCAAATTCAAGGTTTAAAGTTAGTTTCAAGGCCATCAGATTACTCTATGGGAAAATTCTGGTTCTATTAAGTTATGTGTTATGAACATAGTCATAATGAACTTTGATGTGAATTTTCTTCTTTCTTGTACTATAAGCACCTGGAATCAGGAACCGTATTCTATTTAATATAACTTCTCCAGTACATGGCACCCTGGCCAGAATAGCAAATGATTTTTAATGAATCAAAGCAGATCACTTACGATTTTTAAAATGAATTTACATTTAACACTTACTATACATAGGTTTAAAAAATTATATCATATATAATGTCCCTATATAAAAAACACGCCAGGGCAGTGAGATGGCTTGGTGGATAAAAGCACTTGTTATGCAAGCTTGATGACTTAAGTTCAATCTCAGAACCCAATTATACAAGAAAGAATAAACTCACAAAAGTTGTCCTCTAACACTCACACACGCACACACATGGAAAGAAGATAATGAACGTGGTTTTCTCTCTGTTTTTGTAAAATATTTGTTTATTTTGGGGGGCTGGAGAGATGGCTCAGCAGTTAAGAGCACAACTGCTGTTGCAGAGGACCCAGGTTTGATTCACAGCACCCACATGGCGGCTACAAACCATCCTTAACTCCAGTTCCCTCTCTCTGCCACTGAAACTCTTCTTCCCAACAAACATACTACTTTAGTGTCTTTGTGTATGTTCCTGAGTGTGTGTGTGTATACCATGTGTGTGCAAGTGTCCATGGAGACCAGAAGAGGGCATCAAATTCCCTGGAACTGGAGCCACAGGCAGTTGTTAGCTGCCATGTGGGTGCTGGGAGCCAAATCCAGATCTTCTACCAGAACAATAAGTGCTCTTAGTCATCTCTCTAGTCCTGAGATTTTTCTCTTTACTTTGGAGAAAATGTTTTTTTACAAATTTAGCCCAGAATCTCTTTTTAAAATTTTAAATCAAGTTTATATACAATTCCAGCATACATCAATGTGCTGTCTAATGATTTTAACTAACTCCAAAATAAGAATAAAGAATTAAAAATGAATGTATATATGCCCAATACGCTCATATACAATCCTTTATCATAAAAAGTAATACCTGGAAAATCTTAATATTGTTTTCTAAATAATGAAAGTATTTTTATTATATATATTTTATTGAATTTTGTGCGTTTTGCACATATTATTCCTATTTAGACCCTTCCCCTATCTGCACCCCATGCCATAGCCTCAAAGCGGATTTAATGCATTGTCATATGTGTTAAGGCCTATGGAGTCATGTTCTTTGGGACTTTCATAGTCTCGTGCTTTACTTACATCTCATTAATCTATTTTGAATTGACTTTTGTATATAGTATTAGATGAGTTAATATTCCGTTTATACATGCTGTTATTGAAGAGAAAAATTTTGTCTTTGTGGTACTCTCATTAAAGATCAGTTGATCATGTATGTGCATATTTATTTCTGGGCCTTTTGATCTGTTCCATTGATTTGTATTATTTTATGTATATCATTTTGATTGTATTGTAATAAAAATACAAATAATTAGCTTTGTAATATATTTGAAATCAGGGGGAGGAAGTAATGCCTAGGATAAAAAAATGATTAGTTGCATCTACAAATCAAAATCATAGAATTAATTTTACAGTGAATTACTCAGTGCACATTGTTCCCATGTACACACACTCACACATACACATACATACACAATATATATGTATATATAGGCATATAATCATGTTAATTTATTAATTTTATACTCCCACTGGAAGAATGGTTTAGTTTGACAGTAGATGGATTTTTCAGTTCTAAAACTAGCAAATCCTTAAGATGAAAAAGAGCAATGCTTATCCATGCTGAATCTTACAGAAGACTCAGACACTTGGAGGTGATGACTGAATTCTAATATTTGCTTGAGTAATACAATATTTGTATGAAACTTTAATGCAAGCAATCCTGCACCACATATGACACATATTTTTCAACTTATTTCAAGGGCTGATATACTTTGCATACAGTTTGGAAGCCTTCTGATAAATGTCAATCTGAATTTAGCTCCATCTGGACACTCCAACATAAAGAACTGAATTACCAAGTACTTCAAAAGATGGGCTCTTTCACAACAAACTGATTTTGAGCTTGAAGAATTATGATTAAGCATTAAGAATTTCAACTATTGCCTCTGATATAACTTTGACACTATCTTCAAAAATTCTTAGAAAGTTTGAATGAGCTAGACATTAAGAAAAAGTAAGTAAAAGAGTTATTTTCTAGTCCGTGCAGTTCCCTAAACATGAGTGGAAGACTTGCTATGTATCATGAATTCTGGGCTCTGAGGACATACAAATAGACACAATCTGACACATGTGTAATTTATAGTACAGTATACATTAAGCATTACATATGTAATGACCCCTCAGCATCTCTGGAAGTTTGCTACTAGGACACCACTACAGATGCCCAAATCTGAAGATGCCCAACTACCTTATATAAATGTGGTAATAGTTGTAGATAACTTATACATATTCTCTTGTATAGTTTAAATCGTCTCTGGATGACTTATAACATTTAAAACTAAGTAAATGTTTATTACACCATACTCTTTCTAGAATAATGACAAGGAAAAAAAATGTACATATTCATTACCAATCAGATTTTTTTCAAATATTTTCAATCTGTTGGGGGGGCACTGAAAAAAAGAAAAAAAGAAAAAGAGAAAAGAAAAGGCCAGATATACAGCCTTTAATCCCAGCACTCAGGATGTAGAGTTTGGCAGATCGCTGTGAGATTGAGGCCAGCCTGGTCTGCAGAGCGAGTTCCAGGCCATCCAGGGCTACATAGTGAGACTCTGTCTCAAAAAATAAGAACAAAAACTTAACTTGTGGTTGGTTCAATATAGATGTGGAACAGAGGTCCAACAGTATTTATATTTATATGTAGCATGCCATTTTATTTACACACAAATTTAAAGGAGGATAAACAGAAAGCAGATTTTTTTTTCTATCAGAGGAAGAGGCAAATGAGGAGGACAGGGAGGGTATGAAATCACAGGTGGTCCTAACAGGCAGGCATTGAGATAGAACTTAGAGGGCCAGGAAATAACATGAATAAAACACACTAATATGAACAAGCCAGAAGCCTGCGGGAGCAGGAGGTGTCTTCTGAGGCTCTAGTGGATGGAAGTTGGACACAGGAAAGGGGAATTTGCTGACCAGGGTAGAGCTTGCTTATAACCTACATGCAGGCAATACACACATACACATAAAATAAAAAATAATAAACAAATTTTTTTTAAGAAGAGCCATGGGTGTGATGCCAACACATTTTAATTTGCAGTGAGAGTCACAGGGATGGTTCAATGACCATAAGGCAGAAAGATAATGTCAGCAGAAAGTGTAATATACATAGATTTGTGAGGAGGCTGGAGAAGCATAAGAGGAAGCCCAGTCTGACCATCTTTGTCTTGCTTAAGGGAGACACAAGCAGTAAGAACATCTCAATTCCTTTCATTCCTTCACACCTACAATTGTGTTCAATAAGGAAGTAGCTCCTGTCTTGCTTTGAGTAGCTGAACTTTCAAGACCTAAGAGTAAAGTTTCCTGTCTTGGTCCTGACCACTGTGCCCTCTTGCACACAGCAATATCTGGTTGGTAGCTCTTCCTCTCATGTTCCCATTAGCTTACTTAGGCATAGAAGGTTGGGTAGAGAGACACTTTCAACTTTCTGCTTAGTCTTTGACTCAAAGATTGTGACTCAGAACACGTGCCTAGTGTCTCAGAGGTCCATGCATATTCAGAGTGTTACGGAAAGGACATCAGTTAAGAGTAGTGGCTCATCTTGGACCAACCTGGGAAGTGAAATGATCTCTACACTGTCTGAGGACTGTGTGCCTAGAGCATGGAGGGGAGGGAAGGATGCAGACCACCATCCCGGGTATATATTCCAATGTGAGCATGCACTTCATACTTTCTATTTGAATAGTTCCAACTTCCAGACTCTGAGACTCATTCATATTCCACTGCAGTTCAAACAGATAGTTTAAAGCATATGAGTTTTGAATGTATGAATCAAATTTCCCTTATATCAGCATGTGCTTCTCCAGACTTCAGAAAAGTGACTTACTGGCTTGTTAATCCAGAGTATGTCAGCGTTGTCTGATAGAGATTCATCAGGACCAAAGTCAGTAACTGGTTGGGCTTCCACCCTGGAACTCTGCTTCCTTTTGAGCATGCTGAAGTTAGCTTTGAGGGGCAGATACAAAACCACAGTCTGAGAAAAGAAAAAGAGAGTTAATCATCTAACTACCTTCTTTCCCATCAAAAACACTGAGTCCTTCATCTATAAATTTTGTACTGTGGTATTGTATATAGCAAGCACACATAAATAGACATGAAAAAAGCATCAGATAAAATTGACATTAATAAAATATTGTTTTCACCCAACCCAACAGATTATCTTATGTACTTCACCAGCAGTTTGGAGGTCACTGATGTGGTCTGGAGTAAAATGACTTGCTTCTCTGGGTACACATAACTAAGGGATATTTTTGCTCTATAGAGCTGCTACCACTGCCAGGACCATGCTGGCTAATTCAGATGAAAGACACCATTCATCCCTAGGGCTTTCCTCTGTGTTATTTTACTATGACATTCACAGGCATCTCCTGTTTCCAAAAATAGTCCCAAGTTGATCTCATGGTTTTGTCTGAGGAAAGGTGAATACCACAGAGATTAAAGATAGACACTCCAGAAGATAGAGACTGCTTTCCCTTTTATGAATGTAGTGATGCCCTAAAGTCTTCTAGCTACCCTAAAGTCAATTCTTCATCACCTGCACCTGAAGAAGATGCTAGCTTGCCACTTGTTTTTACAATTCCAGGTCATGTACATTCTATTATGTGTCACCTCCCTTTGGCCATTGTTACCACCTTCCACAATTTAGCAGCCATCTAAGGATTATCTTCTATCTGTCAAATGGCAAACAAGTGTAATATAATAAGAGGTGCTACCAAGAAGAAGTACCTAATTACTCTTTAGTCCACAGAAAGAAATTGATTAACACTTGTCCGAGTCTTTTTTTTCTTTATCTTCCAGATATGGTCTCAGACCTAGCTGATCTTGAACTCATTTCATAGACCAGGCTGGCTTTGAACTTATAGCTATCCTCCTGCCTCTACTTCCTACGTGCTGAGATTACAGGCATGTGGCACAGTGCCTGGTTGAAGGCTGACTTTGGATGGATCGTTGCTGTGCTTTTGTATGGACCCAGATCCATGGCTTGAATCTTAAAGAAGAACATGTTATGATTTTTGGATAAGTATTACTTGAGGCAAGTGTGTTTATTTAGTGGTGTTTATTTAATCGGTATCATGGTCCTAACAGAAAGAAAAACCTTTAGTTTGTTTCTTTGTTGCTGTTGTTGCTTCTTGTGTTTTACTTTGTTTGACTGAGATAGAATCTCACTGTGCAGCCTGGCTGGCTGGGAACTTGCTGTGTAGACCCAGCTAGCTTTAAACATGCAGCAATCCTTCTGCCTCTGCCTCTCAAATACTATGAGTATAAGCATGCACTACCATGCCTGGGAAGAAGAAGCATCTTGTCTTTATATGCACACATGAGAAATGATACCCTTGAGTCAAGTGACAAATTGACCAATGCTATCTAAGTGAACTTGAGATTGAAGACAAGTCCAGTCTTATTACAAAGCCTAAGATGTTGGGAGTTGGTCACTGGGCTGCTGAACACACTCAAGAAGACAACTAAAGACAGATGACAGAGGGCGGCTCTTCTAAGAAGTGGACAGAGATGGGAATGGCAAGTCAGGAAAATATGGCCATTTCAACACCAATATTCACTGACTCTCCTTCCTGGTGCCTCAGAGAGCTGGAGGAATAAACTCCATTAAAGAAAATGAGCAGAACTCAGTCCTCATCATAAAAGAAGAGGAACATGAATAATATGTAGTGTAAGTAACTATGTGCAGTTGCAGTTTTTACTGAGAAAGAAAATAAAATACAACTAAGGACAAAACTTCTGAATGATTCCGTGTTTTTGAGGGTTCACTTCTCCTTGCTGTGTTTCTCAAGCCATCTGAGTAGGTACCACTTCCCAACCTTCTTATTCCCAGAAGAAATCAAGCCACTTGTCTTTAAAATTCGCTAAGTATTGCCAAGCTGTCATTGCCTTGAACATGGAATTTAAATGTGAGCTTTGCAGTAGGTTTCACTAATCAATTTTATTTTACATAAATGAAGTTAGGCACTCTTGACATGCCATGTAAATGTATGCAGAATATTCAAATGATGCTTATTCTCTGATTTACTTGTGGGGGGAACACATCTGGTAGCCTTAATTTGAGATGCCTCTTTAATGACAGGCTCCTGCTTATCCAAAGGCTGGTTGGAGAATCTTTGAGAAAACCTTCCTGACCAAAGGGAAGAAGAATAGTTTTACAGTGGTACTCAAAGATGAGGCAGAGGACTGTGGCGACCTACCCATGATTTTTTTTTTCCCACAGCGCCAGTGAAGATTGAGGGACATTTGAATTATATGCACTTTTATTACCAAAATACTACTTGAAGCAAAATTGACTTTTGTTTGATTTATCCTCAGAAATACACATAATTTATTTTGGGAGAAAAGTATCCATTTTGGCAATATTTGATACATGAAAAGAGTTCAACTGTAATTGAATGACGTCAGCTGTCACTCACTGTGATACTCCTTTCACCAGCTGCCAACATGCCACCAAATCCAACAGTGCCCAGGAAATGATCTGTCAAACTCAGAGAATCCACACATACATTAAAACTTATCAAGCACCTCCTGAATTACTGAATCTTTGACTGTTTTAGCAATATTGAACTCTCTAGAAATAGTCAAGCAATAAAATAAATAAATTGAGGGCAGTTGGTTGCAGCAGCTTTCCTATATACTTAGTGTTGCTCTGTACCTCTGCTGACATTGAGTCAATATAAGCATTCACAAAACACTATAATTGCCTTGATAAAGACAAAAAGGGATATTTACGTATCATAGATGAGCTTTCTCTTTTGATGGGAATGGATCCTGTGTATCTTTTCCTTATCAACATTATACATTTATAAGCCACATTTTTTTATCTCCAGAGCTGCCTTTTAAAGGCAGTCCACCAGGTTAGAAAAGCATGGCTTTCATCAGCTTTTCCACAATTATTAGAAGTTGATATATAAACAGTTTAATATTGGGAGAAGCTGCACAGTTACAATATGGTCATTGATAAATCCTTTACTCAGAATCAACTAACAGCAACTCAGGGAGAAAACACTCTGCTTCATTGCTTTCTTTTAAATGATTAAAATCCAGTTGCTCCCATATAGTAATTTTTCTCTATTGGCATACATTGTCCCTATTTCATCTCTACCCTCTAGTAAGCAACTTGAAATGAAATTGCTGTTTGTTTGTTTAACCATGAGATGTTTGCAACACTGTGGGTCATTTTTTCATCTCTGGAGCTCTCAGGCTTGTATCTTTGAAGTCTTCTTCTGTCTTCTGAGTTATGGTTTATAGCATGTCTTCTTCCTAGTCCAGCTGCCATGTGTAATGTCCATTACTAGTGTCCCACTGCCAAATACAGAGTCATGTACCTGTGCTGCCTCTCTCTTAGATACAAGGTGACCTCATAATTCATCTTAACAGAATTACAAGGTAGAGTATCCTTCTGATTCTCTCTTCCCTCCCATGTCCCAAATCCTACCACCCTAAATGCTACAGGCTCTACACAAACAGTGGAAGGACCACACAGATTTACACTGCATCTATCCTCAGTAGCAGTAGCAACCTCTTACTTCTTTGTTCTATATATTGACCCTTTGTTTTCTTACTATCATGAGTTTCCTTTCTAGGTCATAGGATTTCAAATTTGGGCTGCCATGTGTGTGTGTGTCTGTGTGTGTGTGTGTGTGTGTGCGCGTATTTATTGTTTTTTGCAATACTGGGGATCAAACCTCTCAATCAAATGTGATTTCTCATATATTTGGCAAATACTGTGCTTTGAGCTATCTCTAAAGCTCTTAGATTGGAATTTTAATATGTCCTTTACTCTATATAAAATAAAAATCATATGCTCATCATAGTAAATGAAAAAATGACAAAATTTAACTCCTTTTTATGATAAAAACTCTAAAGTTGGAAAGTGTGGAAAAAATGCAGTTTAACACAATGCAGGCCATATACAACATCTCATACCTAACATCACACTGAAAAGGGAAAATCTTAAATATTTCTAGAACAAGATCTAGAACAAGACAAGCATGCTTGCTTCCCACACTGATATTCAGCAAAGTATCTGGGGTGCTAGGCACAGAAATCAGGACAGAAGAAGAAAGCTCATTTAATTGGAAAGGAGGAATGTAAACTGTCCCTGTTTGCAGATGATATGACTTTTAGAAAACTGCAGGTACCTCACCAAACAGCTTTAAGGAATTAATAAATGAATTCAGTAAAGTTGCAGAATAGAAAAACCAATAGATAAAAATCTACCAGTAGCATTGTTGTATTTTAACAGCAATTGGTTTGAAAACAATGAAGAAAGCAACACCATTTCTAATAGATACAAAACAATAAAATGCCTGGTAATAAATTTATCCAAGGAGATGAACGATCTATACAATGAAACACTAAACATTGATACAGAAATTGAAGAGGACACAAATAAAGTTTCCCCGTGTTCATGGATTATCAATTTTTAAATGAACTCAAATTTTTTATATGAATAGTCCTGAAGCCCAGGAAACTATGGCTTATCTAGTTCTTTTTCTGCTCCTAATTCACTCATTCACTAATTCATTCATTCACACATCAAATGCGATGCACCTGCTCTGCATCAGGCACTGCCACGTGCACTGAAGGAACAGCCAAGAACTGCAAAGGCATTTAGAGCTTCAAAACTGCCTGCTTCATCTAAACCCATGTTTAGAGTTGAATCCCATGGTGGGACCTTTCATCTGGCACCCACAAGCTCCACTCTGACTGGAAAGTGCACCACTCTTCATCCTTCAACCTTCATCAGATTTCAAATCTTTTATCCAGCTGTGTCTTCTTTGTTTCCTGCTGACAATCCTGGATAGTCCCAATTATTTAATTTAACTAAAAAACTTTTTTTTGGTCTTTTTGAGACAGGGTCTCCCTGTAATCACAGGTGGCCTGGATTTGCTATAGAGACCAGGCTGGCCTTGAACTCCCAAGTACTGGGATTAAAGGCAGGCATGACCACGCCCGGTGCAAGAATTAAACAAAGAAAAAGACTCCTTTGGCAAATTCGCAGCACTCATTTTGTTCTAAGAATCCCTAAAGAAGACAGCTGTCATTAGGTTCCTTTGGTTCTTTGGGTGCTGTTATATTTGCCAATACAACAACATCAACCCCTACTCTTTGTAATACTTAAGTACACAAAACACACAATATACAATACACACACAAAACACACAATATACATACTACATGTACACCACATACATCACACAAACCATACTTGCACATTATAAACACACACCATATACACATGCTACACACACAACACATATACATATGCACCACACACACAACACACACATCATATACAGGCATACACACATTGAATTGCTACTGGAAACATGCAGTTTTCCAGGATAAATAATGAGCTCATCTGGTTCATTTCCTCTGTCCAGATTATGTTTACTCTGTGTAAAAACAGACTCCAATAAAAATGTTTATTGAGGACTTATTTGTACCAGGCACTGTTTTACATATATCATACAGTAGCTCCTTCCGTTCTTACAAGAACAATTTTACAGCTCCAGGAACCTTACTCATAAAGCTGACCTTGTGTGTGAACCAAAACAATGCAGTGCAAAAGATACTGAATTAAATGTTAAGTATTTTATTCAATAGATAGCAAAAAAGAAAGTTACTTCTCGAACATATTCCAATTACAAAATATGAGCGTTATGAATTCTCTTTGCTCCAATTACTATTTGTAAGAATTGTACAGACATTCCTATCTTCTAATACTAAATCTGCTTTTATTTACTTTTAAAAATATTTTATTTATTATTTTTATTTTATGTGTATGTGTGTATTGCCTGCATGTAGGTAAGTGCACATGTGTCATGCAATGCCCATGGTTGTTGGATCCCCTGGAACTGGAGTTACGGACAGTTGTTAGCTGCCAGATGGGTTCTGGGAAACAGCCAGTGTTCTTACCCGCTGAGCCATCTCTCCAGCCCCTACTTTATTTACTTTATAGTTTTTCTCAATACCAGTTTATTTAAAATATCTATTCTTTTTCTTGAAAGTTCAAATACTTTATCAAAATAATCTAACTAGCCTTTTTGGTTTCTAAAAACATTGCTCACTTAATCATACTCCTTAAGGTGAATCCTAGAAATGTTCTAGTATATTTCAATCACATCTATAGGGAAAATTTTTACTTACTCACATCTGATAACCTTACTTCCTAAACTGATAGATTTTCTCCCCTGAGTTAGCTTTTTCCTCATAAATTCTTAACTGAAGTTTCTAAGAGCATGATAACTGCGAATCAGTTTCTCTTGTGATGTGGGATAGAAGAAACGGGCATCTGTCTGTGAAGATTGTTACTAAGGCAACAAAAGGAAATTTACTGAGAGAAGTCTATTGGTCAGATCCAAAATCCACAGCACAGGACACACACAGCCAACTTTATTTGGCTCTGTAATGTTCTCTGTCCCTCTGTTCCTTGATAAGAGTCGACCAAATGAATAAATGTGACTAAATGAGTTTGCTCCTGTTTATTGTTCAAAATTTAGGGAAAACACAGTGAAACAGAATTTATCAAGAGAAACTCAGTCTAAATAGAAGATACCAATTAGAAGTTACTAAGAGGTAGTTGTTCGGTCTGTAAAAAGAGCTGTCTTATCTAGAAGTTTCCAGTAATGAAGTGGAGGGCCCAGAGGTGGCAGGCGCCTCTGGAAACTCAGAGAGAATGGTTGCACATTAGGAAATCTGAAGGAAGACTTCTGAAGTCTGGGAGCTGTGTGCAATTGTGTGCAATGACCTCTGTGACAAAAGATTCCGATTCCTGAGGCTGCTTGTATGTTTATGCATTTGATCGTTTCTCAAGGCAGACCAATAACCCATAAACACCTGCTCATAATTTCACAGAGAAGCAAACTTGTGCATTATGGATTTTTTTTTTCACCTGAAAGCAGAGAACAAACATTTGTTGAGACCTTGCTCTGTGTCGGGCACTGTCTCCAGGTCTCCGGGTCTCCAGGTCTGACCATGTCTTTAAGTGTTATCCCCACTTGATAAATAAAAATCCTGAGGTCAACATGTCCAGACTCCTAGGAGTTAGAATCAAGTAAAATCCAAGCATGAGGTTTGGAGGAGAGGCAAGGCAGAGACTCTGACTTCTCAATTTTAAAGTTCTATTTTATTCATTATCATTGTGTGTGTGTGTGTGTGTGTGTGTGTGTGTGTGTGTGTGTATGTGTGTGCAAGTACAGGGGTACCATGGCACATGTATGGAGGTCAGAGGACTTTGGGGAGTCAGTTCTCTCCTTCCACAGTGAGATCCAGGGACTGAATTCAGGTCGTCTGGATTATGTGGCAGGTGCCTTTACCTGCTGAGCCATCTCGCCTTTCCAACTTTTAGTTTCTAATAAGAACTTTTGTATTTCTACATGTTTGAAATTATGCTATTTAAATAGTTTTCATTTACAGTTAAAGGTGGTGAGTTTTGTATGTGTTTGTTTTCTTTTCTTTCTTGACATGGTCTCCCTAGTCCCAGCCCACCTGGAAGTCACTGTGTGGACCAGGCTGGCCTCAATCTCACAGATCTCTCAGAGGTCCACCTGCCTCTGCTGGGATTAAAGGTGTATGCCGTCTCGCCCCACATAAAGGAAGTGACTTTTAAAGTTTAAGTTTAAAGCAATTACACCTCACATTTGCTGAGTGTTTGTAGAGCTTTGCATGGATCATTTCATCGCTTTCTCACCACACTTAAATGAAGCAGGTTTCTGTTTTATTTCTACCATGAAACTGAGGACTTGGAGAGGGTAAGTGCCCAGTGTGGGTTACATGGTTAGTGTGTGCTAAGCCACCAGAGATCCAAGTCCTAGGTTTTCTCCCTGTGAGTCTGACCTCTACACCTTCGTTCTATCAGAATCCTTAAATTACAGATGGAATCATCTACCTTTCTTCATCCCCCTGGGGATCCTTTGCTTAGGAGCTTCAGATATTTGGAGCAGCTTTTCCCAAACTCTTACCTGGATTTGGCTTAGAGGGAAGACAGGGTGTTGGGGATTGATGAATGGTTTTCTTTGAAACACAGCCTGGACTCTTATGTGTCCAGACCACAATGAAGAACTAAGGCTATGGAAATTTTCATCCCTGTGGGAGTCACAGCAGAGCAGCTCCTCCTCCCTTCCCAGAGGTTACAGGACGCTTGTTGATTTTCAGTCTAATTTGCTATGAAAGTAAATGACTTGTTTGGGGCTGTAAGCTGTTTTTTTTCTCTTCCATCCCTTCTCCCCTCTCTCACTCTTTTTTTCTCCTCTTTTTCTGCATTTGCCTCTCTCATCACCCTCTTCAACATGTAATTTTTCTTTTGGGGTACTTACTCATCTGTGTCTTGATCTTCACTAAATCTCTGCAGAAACAGAAAACAGAATGCTACAGTCTGGTCTAGTTCCAGCAGGACTATCAGCCCACCCAAGGTGAGTGACCACACAGAAGCTGCCAAATTCATCCAGGGCCATCTCCCAAGACAGATTCTTCCTTTCTCTCTGCCTTTGTTCAACACACTAATTAGAAAGAGGAAATGAATCCTTACTTTTTATGAGTCCATTTCCTAAATTTCAAAGAAAAACAGCATGGTATTTTTCTGGTACTTTCTATAAATATGCTAAAAAATGTAATTGCATTACCAAGGATTGTTCTATTTAATTTTTTAACTATGAAAGTTAAATTTATTTGTACCTTTGAAAATTATTGGTCTTCATAAAAGAATTTGGAAAAATTATAATGTCCCAAGATCCTTTTGCCTTGTAACCCAGCCTGTCCAAATTAAAACAGTAAGGCAGAGGGAACAGCATGTATTTGTTTTACTTAACACACTGCAGTTAAAACAAAACAGCCAGTAACTCTTGACTGGGACTGGTGGTGCAGACCTTGTAATCCACTTACTCAGAAGTCTGAGACAGGAAAATCACAAGTTCAAGGCCTGCTGAGCTATAGAGCAGGTTGATAGCCAGCTTGGAGAAGGTAGTGAGACCCTATCTCAAAACAAAAAGTGAAAACAAGGCTGAGGATGTAGCTCAGTGGTGGAGTGCTTGCCTGGGATATGCAAGGCCCGGGCTTCAGTCTTCAGTAGTGCAATATACGTATGTGTATATGTGTTTGTCTAAAACTTTTTTAATGTGGTAAGTATTGTTAACAGAAGCACTCTCCTCTGAACAGATTTTAGGGACCCAATGTTGCTAAATATAGAAACAATGCAATAGAGCAGATGTCTAAGGCTTACCTTATGGAACTGAATCTTTATGCCCTGTGATTAGCAACTCTCATTGTTCTCTGAGTTTGATGATTTTAGATTACATATTGATCACAAAGTAAGGTAGTCAGGTCCTCTTGGAGGATAAACAGCTTCTCTCAGCCTTTCCTCGGAAAATGCAGCTGACCTCTTGAATGAGCCCTTGTCCTCTCCCCCTCCACAATGAGAAAAAAAAAAACCTGACTTCCTAATGTTTTGAGCTATCCTGAATACAACACAGGTGTGTGAAAATCTTTTAAGGAGAGAACGGCAAGATTAAAAATCATGATCATATAATTATAGGAATCTCATTTTCTGTCTCAGAGTGGTCTCTGAAGCCTCTCTCACTCTTCATGAAGTGTCAGAGGTTTAAAAGATTCTCACTACCTGAATACCAATGCATCCCTTAATTCTCACCAGCGAAGCTTCCTCATACAACAGAGTGCTTGCACACAGAAGGGCATACTCGCTCAGGGACCACTGAGGAAGAGGAGGCAGAAAGGCTGTAAGAGCCAGTGCTGGTGCCTGAACATAAGGAAACAGTCTTCCAGGCCTCTGGGAACTTGCCTATATGAACTTGTAGCAATGGTGTCAGCATGCAAGACTCATACAAACTGAATCAGCCAAAAATCCAGCATAGAACTGGGGAAATGGGCAGCGGACCCCAACCTTAGCCAAAGAACTATTAGCAACTGAATATTACTGGGTGAGAGAGAATTGATCCTCTTTAAGGGAGTGAATCTAGATAAGCTTACTAGATCCTAGTGGATGAAATTGCACAGAGGGCTATTTGGGAACATCTTTCTGTTCAGAGAGGCCATGGAGACCCCACAAGATGAACTTGAACCAGTGTCCAATCTACAAAGTTACATTCATTTTTTAATGAATAGAAAAATGGAAAACTGCTAAGGATCCACAAAGCTAAAATTATTTTTGTCATAAAATATTGATATATTAAGGTGGGGGAAATGGAAAAGATAATTCAAGATAAAGCCTTCCCAAATTTACAACTATTATTACCTATTAACCTCTTATTTACAACAAATAATTTAATGTCTAAGCTTTAGTCCTTGGAAATATTAAACAAGTTTCCATTTTTTCATGTTTGAAAGGTTCCTGTCCATCCCAGTTTTATGTTTTCTAATATTGTCTGTTTTTCAAACTTCAGCCAAATCTCATAGCTATGAGTTTATTAAATTATAGGATATGAATGATGCTTAGCTGGTATAAAAAAGAAAAACAGAAATGTAATAGTTCAAAAACCTACTGAAAAATTACACATACAAAATCTCTAACATGCGTCTGTGTATAGCTGAAAGCTATATAACAAGAAACAGTGCCAGACAGAAGAAACCTCCCTTCCAGTTATTGGCCAGGGTAATACAAGAAACTCCCAAAATTACACAGGCTATTGCCACAATCCATGACTATCTCCCAGAACTTGAAGTTAAGACCCTATTGCTGAAGACAGGACATACTTCAGACACAGAATTTGGAGAAATGGAGCTGGATCTGACTGGAAGCCACCTCCCCTGAAGGCTAGCTATTATAGTTTTGGAGGACACCATGTAAGTTGCTAAGAGAGAACATCAATTGATGGTCCAACCCCAGCTTTAAGACCTAATAACCACAACAATGACCTGCACAGCAAATTACATTGGTTAAGTAGTGGAAATTTTATCTTGGGGGTAATCAACAGCTATCTAATTGGACTTAAAGCCCACTCAGTGGGATGGAGCTCATGAACTAAGCCAAATGCACATGTCCAGAGAGGTTATAGATCTTAGAGAAAACTCCAAGGCTGTCACATCCCTAGATAAGTGTAATTTCTTACTATGTGCTAAATATGGATCCTTATATTTACAGAGAAGTATGCTAGTCACTAGGACACTTCTTTTGCATCAGACAAGGACTATTATAGAGTTCTACATTTGATCACACACAGAGAAAATGTGTCTGTGAAATGCCTAACCCCAAATGACACATTTACAATGGAACCTGTACCCCTAAGGCTCATGGAACATAGTGGAATAAGGAGTAGAGAGAACACTAATGTATCTCTCATCTCTCCTCAATGAAGCTCCCTCATGCAATAGAAGGCAGTGAACACAAAGGGCCACAAATGACCATAGCATAGAGAATAAGAGAGCCTGAAGAGTGTGAGTCCTTGGACAGGACTCTTGTATTAACTTCACCTACCCAGAGCTAAGGAGCCATTGGGGAAGATGGGCTAGAAAGACTGTAAAAGTCAGGGGAGGAGGAGGTGAATGACCATATGTAAATAGACTTTTACAGGCTCCTGGGACTTTGCTCACATGAACCTACAGCAATGGTGTCAGCATGCACAAGACCTATGTAAACTATTCAGACAAAAATCCAGCATAGAACTGTGGAAATGAGCAGCAGGCTCCAATCTTAGCTGAAGAACTATTGGGCCGCTGATTAATGCTGGGTGAAGGAGAGCTGATCTTCTTTAAGAGAGTGACTCTAGATAGGCTGACTAGACCCCAGTGGATGAACTTGCGTTGAAGAAAGTCTGCGAACACTAACCTGACTCCATAGGCCTTAACACAAGAGAGAATGGATGAAATCCAGTGGGGAGGCTATGGGAGAGTGCCAAAGGGGAAGGGGGTATAAAAATGATTGAGATGTGCATAAAATACATAAAAATTCAATGAAAATAGAAAAAATAAAAAAATACTAAAAACAAATTTGTATCTTATCTGTCATTTTGTTTCTATAATTTTGTACTTTTTTAAACTTTTAAAAAAAAATTTATTTATTATTTTTATTTTATGCATATGCATGTATTGCTTGCATGTAGGTAAGTGCACCTGTGTCGTGCAATGCCTGGGAGGGTCAGAAGAGTCTGTCAGATCCCCTGGCATTGGAGTTAAGGACAGTTGCTAGCTGCCATGTGGGTGCTGGGATTCAAACCCAGGTCTTCTGCAAGAACAACCAGTGTTCTTTCTGCTGAGCCATCTCTCCAGCCCCAATTTTGTACTTTTAAAAATGTACCAAGTTGTTGTTTTATTGAAAAAAAAACCTTCCTTTACTCCAAATGTAATATGTGAAATTAACCACATATGTTTCATAATAATAATGAGAATAGTTAAAAAGAAAATATTAAGAAACTATAGAAATGATCCCTGAAAGTACCCTTTGATAGAAGAACGTTCCAGATTCTAAATTGAGAACTTCACTATTAATGGCATTATTACTGTGTTATGATCATTAACAAAATGTCCTGTAAGGTACATATGACATATTAAGCTCACCATCATTCCTGTTTATTATTTTTAAACTGAGCTTAAATTGAAGCTTTGTGTTTGAAAGTTATAACAAGCATAGATAAAGATGGTGGTTGTACATGATTTCATTTAGAATATATGAAGATTCATTTTGTTTTGAACCTAGGTGGTAAACTGGAATACCTATTACCTGAGAGGCAGCTGTGCCCTGCCCTGACATTCTTCAGTTGTTAAATTCTTGGATTCTTGTTTTTTTTTAATCCTGAGAGATTAAACAGTACACTTGTTAAGCAAAAATGAAACTAACCAAAATTTTAAAATAAAAGCTTTTTTTAAAAAAAGAAAATATTAAACATCAAATCATTTAATTTAGAGACGCTTTTACCTGAAAGACAAGAGAAGTAATTAGTTTCATCTAAACATGGCAAGATACTAATAAAAGTATCCAAAAATCTTACAATCATGAAGATCTGACTTATTTTCTATCCATTCTTCCATTTCAGTCTCTTCATTTGGTCACCAAGATGTGTTAGTATTTAGTTTTTACTGATAAATCTCTTTCATTGATGCTTTATTTCATTACCATCAACTGATGATACGATTTTTGTAACATCTTTCATGAACCTCTCTTTCATCACCCTTTTATATTGGCATTCTAATACATGTTATAGATGAGTACAAAATAATATGCATCAAGGAGGATTAATATCTGGAATATACAAATAACTCAAAAACTTAAATAAAAAGAAATCAAACAACCCCGTTAATAAATAAGCTAATGAAATGAAGAGATGGTTTTCAAAATATTGCCAGTAAACAGAAAAAAATGTTCAAAGTTCTTAGCTATCAAAGAAATGAAAACTACAGTGAGATTCCGTTTCACCCCAGTCAATAGCAATAATTAAGAAAACGTAGAATAAATGCTGGCAAGAATAGTGTGCTGGGGGACCCCTATATACTGCTGGTAGGAATGAAAACTGGCTTGGTCACAATGAAAATCAGCATGGAGATTACTCAAAGATTTAACACTGGAACTACCTACAACCAAATCACCCCCTCTGAGTATATAACCAAAGAACTCCAAGTCAACTACCCACAATCCAGGTACCTCCTTCTGAGTATATAACCAAAGAGCTCCAAATCAACATGCCACAGAGATCCCCTGCACATCCATGTTTATTGCAGCCCTATTCACAATAGCCAAACTATGGAATCAGTCTATATGTTATTACCAGACAAATGACTAAAGAAATGTGGTCTATACACAATGGAGGTTTATTCAGAAACAAAGAAGAATGAAATGACATTTGTTGGATAATGGATACAACTGGAGATTATTATGTGAAGCAAAATAAGCGAGACTTATAGATGAATATCATGTTTGCTTTCATTTGTGGACCCCAAATTGTTCAGACATACATAAAATCATATATAACATAAATACAGAAAGCAATATTTATCTATAATTATAACTATATGTGACATGAAAGCATAAGATGGAGTTGGAGAAACAAGGAGACCACTTGATGAAGGAGAAGAAAGGATAGAAAGTGGTTTATGGAGGTGGATATATTCAAAGAACATGATATACTAGACATTATCTTTATGAAATTCATCACTATATGCAACAAGTATATGCCAACATTATTTACTCATATGTAAATGCTAGTTTAGTATATATAATACAATTTATTTTATTATATGTAATTTAACAGCCTATAATATTAAATATTAATATTCGTTGCAGGTCAGAAATAATGTAGCTCTTCTTTTCTCTATCTGATCTAGAATTTTTCTACTTTATAATTAATTCATCTATGTTTTGATGTTTCAAACTTTATATTTTCTTTCTCTCTGTCATTCCCCTTTCTCATTTATATTTTCTTTCTCTCTGTCATTCCCCTTTCTCATGCTGTTTACATCTTAAGCTGGCATGTTCATGCTTACTGCCCTTTTAGGACACAGTACCCTGTGAGAAGACACTAAACCTTCGGGCTATCTTCTTCCACCATCACAATACTTTCAGCTTTGCATCCTATAATGCTAAGGTAATCAATATTATACAGGAGATCTATTTCTATAACTTTATTAAGGATAGCAAATTGTATTGCTTTAAAGTCCTTTTCTCTTTATTTATTTTTGAACTGCATTTCTGATATTTCTATACTTCAACCTCACTCTGATTTGGGTAGCTATATATACATATACAGTCGTTTTGAGACAAGGTCTCCCTGTAGGCACACTTGGTCTGGAACTCTCTATGTAGATCAGGCTGCCCTGGATCTCACAGAGATCTATCTGCCTCTGCCTCCAGAAGGCTGGGATTAAAAGCATGTGCCATCATGTATGGCTCGTCTTGTATATATTTTTATTTTTTATTTTTTAATTATAAGAAAATTGTCCTCTGATATTTTTCAGACTCATGTTAGTTTACTCATGTTAGAAATTTTGGAAGAGGGAGTATGAAATCCATCTCAGTTGCCCATTTGCATGCAGTTAATTTAAAAAAGCAAAAACTTGATCAAAATTATGATGAGATTTTTTTTCTCTTTATATTTTCAAATTCAATGTCTTCACCAGGCTATATGTAGATGTTGGCTGTGCTTTATTTATTTTTTGAACATGATAACCTATTTTGATCTGCATATGGGTATGTTTTAATCTAAAAGGGAAAATGATCTTGTTTCACTTGAAAACATGGCTGTGCTCCATTTACACTGTTTTCTTGGTCAGGAAGAGCATGTGTGTATGTCTCTGTTGGCTGTCCCCCAGACATAGTGTCCTCTCCACAAACAAAGTCTTCCTTTCATCTCTTTGCTTTGCATAATTGGAAATGATTTTCCCTCTTGATCTCTCCATAAATGACTCCTTTGGCTGCAGGGTTCTGGCCTCTTGTATTTCTGTTCCTCCTTGACCCCCTCCCTGGAGCCCTGCTCCTGCTCCCCCTCTGGACCCAAAGAGTTAGTGCCTGACAGCTGAACATACTCCGTTGGGTCTAGCTGCTCTTAGGCTGTGATCTGATGGGGAACTTGCTTCACAATTCAAGCATTTGTCTTTCCAACCTGGCTCCCAACATTAGTCCTCACCCTTCCAAATTAGAATTTTCCAGGATCTCTTTCTCAGGTTTTGTGAAACACTCTTAGAAAAGGAGTTCTGAACTAAAACGTCTCTACTGAATCAAGCAAAAATATCATGGTTTTTGAAGTCTAAGAACTATGGTCATCTTCTTCTTGACTTGTGGATACAGATTTCTCACTATATAAGTCTTTTGATCATTTCTTTGAAGTTCAGGTTAAAAAGAAAAATGAAACTGGATTGAACTCCACAACCATTTTTCTTAAAAAAGATCGAGTAATTTATTTTTTATTTTTCAACTTTCAATTTTTATAGAATTTCTACTTTGGTTTTACTATAAGAGGTTTAATTGCATTATCTGCTTTTCAGATGAATTTGTTATAAGACTGTATGTAGCACAAAGGTTATTAGTTTGAGTTATTCTATCTTCTTTTATTAAAAGAGGGAAGTTGGTTAACATGTGCTTTAATAGGTAGATTTACTTCTACAACATAATAAGCCCCCTATTCGATACTATAATCTGAAGTCTTTAGAAGTACAATCTGAAGGTATACATATAGATAAAAGAAATTATATTCTATGGATCTGAAGAGATGGGTCATCAATTAAGAGCACTTGATTCTCTTGCAGAGGACCTGGGTTCAGTTTCCAGCACCCACATTAGTTGGCTCACAACCACCTATAACTCTAGTTCCAAGAATCCAACACGCTCCTCTGGCCTCCAAGGGTATCTAAACACCAGTGGTGCACATAAACTCATGCATGCACACACATATACACATAAAAATAAATAAATCTTTAAAAAATAAACTATATTTTGTATGTGTTTGGATAAATATACATATATAGCCATTAAAATTCATCTGATTCTTTTTCTTAGGAATATAATTGTTAATAATTTTTCAGGACCAACCATAAGATAGAAATTGATTGAAGTACATTGATGTATTATGACTATCTATCCAGATATTGTTTATAATGATGAAAAATAGAAGCAACAGATATTATATTCATTGGGTAAAGCACCATGTAGTCTTTTACAAGTTTGATTTTTCTTTTGGGCTTTTTGAGACAGGATCTCCTGCTAACCCCAGCTGACCTGAAACTCACTATATAGATCAGGCTGACCTTGATCTCACAAAGATCTGCCTGTCTCTGCCTCCTAAGTGCTGAGATCAAAGATCCTTTACAAGTTTTTAAAGTAAGAAAACTATATAGAATATTTCAAATGCTTATAATGAATATTACAGGGAAAGTGCAGCATATCAACATTATAATCACAGATGCATAAGGTCCTGAAGTTAAAATAGTCATTTTGAACACAGATACTGTTATCATTTGTATTCAATTGTTAAGAATATGTGTCTATTTCCCAGCCTTCAGTAGTCTCTATCCTCCAATATTATTTAAAATTCAAGCAATATTTAAAAACTTGTAATGTCTGCACAGCAAAAAATGTTGTGCTATAAAACTTCTTGGGAAAATCCTTTAACAGATAATATATAGTAGGATATTTGAGTTCTAAAATGCTGATACTATTATGGGGAGGGGTAACTTTTAATCTCCTGAACTTCAAGATCATAGTTTCCAGACCCAAACTAGAAGCTAGTACTTTTACTGAGCAATTTTTTTCCTGACAGATTCTTAGGGGTTGTTCCTATTTCTTCTCCTCAAGGAACTCCTAGCTCCAGGTCCAGTGTCTGGTTTATGTTGGGATATTATGGCTGAGATAGGAATTTTTCTTCACAACTTGAAATCTGACTTGACTCTTTTCCCCAAAGATAAACACATGCAGCTATGTACATGTGAAATGACACCAACATCACTGAAAGACGAGGAAGTTGAAATGTGTACCTGTGTCCATAGGAGCACTTACACATACATACATTTACTCGTAGTACATTCAGGGAAAGAAAAGAAGCAACTGGAATGACCATTCACGATGGGAAAGAAAATGCTATGGAAGCCTTCGACTCAAATGAGCTTTGAGCAAATGGTCTATCATGAATAGATTTCTTTTTTTCTTTTAAAAGTGCGCTTCCTTTTTTGATATCTTGCAGGTCACATCCAAAGCTATGACTGTATTGTCAGCATGCCACAAGACAGGGCTTCCATTTTGCAGGCGTCTAGCATAATCCTTTCAGTGACAGCACAATTATTCCACAAAGGTGTTATGTCTATAAATATGAGAATTCCATGGCCCTTTACATATTTTGTTTTTCTACAAAGCCTGATTTTTCTTTTTCCTTAAAAAATGGTTTTAGCATTGGCTGGATCAAAATATGAAGATCCCAGGATAGAAGAGTACACAGGATGGCCACTAACCAGTTAAGAAATTAATTTCAGAGATTATCGTGATTTGAGAAGCCACGAATCTTATTTGGATTGCTGGAGCATTCTGGATGTAAAAAGCCACCCTACTGTTCAGAAAACTACCATAATAATCTGCTCCTCCTCCTAGGTAGTACAAAATCACAGCAAGACCAATGAAAAGAGACATCATAATTTTTTTTTAAAAAAAGCAACTTAATTTTTTTATCTCTGAACCTTAAATCCCATTTGCCACCAAAGAAATCAGATCTAGTTGGTGAGCATACAACCACGATATTCAGACTAAAACCTTCCAAGGCCCGTGTGTGTGTGTGTGTGTGTGTGTGTGTGTGCGCGCGCGCGCACATGTGTTCACAGATCCTTCAAAATATAGTTCTTGGAAATTTGGGCCTAAAGTTGAAAGATTTATCCCATGGAATTTATTATAGGAACTTAGGATCTGAGTTCAGAGGCATCATGCTGCCCAGAGTCCATCCAGGTTCCGGATTCTAGCCAGGCTGTCCACGCTGGGCTCTCAAAACTTCAATAACAAAATGGAGTTGCTATGGAAAGACATGACTTAGCTTACTGGTGCTGGCCACCCTAATGACAGCTGCTCAACCCAGCCAATTAAAAAATGAAGACTATTTAGCAAATAGCAGTCCGCAGGAGCATGGGGGCGGGGTAAGACTAGGGCGGCTTCAAAAAGCAGGACTATCCCCCATACACTCGATTCACCTAGAGGTTGACCCTGGCAGAGGCCACAAGCAGACAAGGCCGATGCAGCAGCTGTCGCGACGCGCATCAGCCCCACCCCCAGCCACCTGCTTCTCCCCCACCTCCAACACCTGCTAGATGCCCAGGCGGCCAGGCCCCAGGTCCAGCGGCCCAGGGCTTGCAAGGCCAACTAGGGCCCTATGTTCGCGGCTGCAGGAGCAGGAGCACGCAAGGTGGCTCCAGGAACCCCTTCCCCGTGCGCCCCACGCTGATGTGGAGGCCCCTCCCTGGTCCTCAGCCCCTGTCGCAACCATGGTACCAGTCCTGCCCGGCCCGGGCCCCAGCGAGGGGCGAACGGGCCTCCTGCACAGGACCCGCCGCGCCGCAGCCTCCCCGGCGCCAGAGCGGTGACCAACCTGTAACCCCAGCGCGCAGAGCGGTCATGGTGCCCGCGGGCTGCGGTGCTGTCAGCGGCGGCGGCGGCGGCTGCAGCTGCGGGCGGGATCCGTGCCAGGCGCGGCGCCCACGGCGGGCGGGGACGCGGGCCCCTCACCTACGGCGGCTCGGTCAGCGCGCTCGGCCGGGCTCCGGCCCCCGCTCCACGCTGGCGGTGCTGACGAGCATCACCAACGCTAGGCCGGCGAGGGGCAGCGTGGGGAGTTTGCGGGATGGGGGCCTTCTGTTTATTTGCTCCCTTTTGGGAACTGGCTTTGCTGGGAGGGCTACGCAGGATGCCGGAGGCTGCGCTGCAGTGGGTGGCGAGCGCGAGGGTCTGTCCTTGCTGGCTGCCTCCCTGGCTGCCACTCGCAGTGTGTCTCAGCAACAGCTGAGTGATCCTCCGTAGGCTCCTCTGGGGTCTCGGGTCCTCGCCCAGCACGCTGTGTGCACGGGAGTCCCGGATTTGCGGAATACGAACAGGGCCACCCTTCCAGGCCTGCAAGGCCAGCGTGAGCGCCTGCAGTCCTACTGTATGCGGTGGTATCTCAAGGTTGTGAACAAGGTCCACCCCTGACTACAACACTGCTAAATCGGGAATGCATCAGTCACACTTACAATCCTTTAACTATGTTGTCATTTCGCCTTAAAATATGTTGTCAAGTAGATTGAGGGTGAAAGTTCATTCAGAAGTGGCAAATCTCATGCCCTATTTGTAGCTTCCGGGCACCCAGAAGAGGTTGAGGTTTTCTAGGAACCCAGTTAGTGCAGGTTTAAGGACATTTTGCATCTTAAGCACCCTGTGCAGGCCCTTCCATTCCGCCCCACTCTCACCTCCCAAAGGTTTCCATAGAAATTGTTGTCTTGTGGTGTTAATCACTGAGGAGCTCTGGCCTATGATTTCAATAACCTACACACAAACAGATCAGGGAGAGTGGAAACACAAAGGAAGCTGCCTCTAAAAGAAATCCTAAACAAAGAACAAGTTTCACAAAATGATAAATCCCATCTGAGGCAAGTAAAATTACATATACTCATATTTTAAAAATGCCCTTCTCTGGCGATGTATATTTAATTAAGTTACCGTCTTTAAGAACAACCCACTAGCCTTCACCATCCCTATTAACTTTTTTTATTGTTTATTTTTGTTTTTTTGCTTAAAGGAACAAAATTTAATAATTAGTGTTTCATACTATATAGAACCACATGCGATTTTTTTCCATCAGATTTCTGAAAATTTCAGAAAGACCGATACAACAACTATATTTAGGTAAATAATTAAAGCAGTTATAATTTCAGTGTTTGTAAATCCATGCCTAAATTGTTTAGAAAATAATTTATTGATTAATTTCATCATCTCCTGCCTCATTTTTTTAACCTAAGAACTACTTTATTACTACTGCTAAAATAAATAGTTGTGTATCATTCCTTGGAATTATAAGAGTTATCAGATAGAAAAAATATATTCATGGAACATTTAAACACAAAGATTTTCGAAGTTGTAAAAAAATTTATTTTTATTTTTTGTGTATGAGTGTATTGCTTACATGTATGTAAGTGCACCTGTGTCTTGCAATGCTCCAGGAAATCAGAAGTAGAGTTGGAATAGGACCCTGGGCTTCCTGATCCCATAACCTCTCCACAGACCTTTAAGACTGACAGAGACCCAACTGACAGGCCTCCAGGTTAAGCTGCCAAAATCATGCCTTGCCCATCCCCCTGCTTCGGGACCATTTGTAATCCTGCCCACTGCTCCAGAGCCTGGCTTTCCTGCTGGCTAGTAAGGGCTTGAACTTCCTTCTCCCATAACCTTGTGCATGGACCTTTTAAGATTGTCTGCAAGAACCTGACTAGGCTTCCTTAAAAAGTGTTCAACATCCTTAGTAATTAGGGAAATGCAAATTAAAACCACTTTAGGATTTCATCTTACCCTAATCAGACTGACTAAGATCAAGAAAACAAATAATACCAAATGTTGGAAAGGATGTGGAGAATGGTGAGCACTCCTTCACTGCTGGTGGATTGCGAACTCCTGCAACCACTGTTCAAAGCAGATGAATTCTTACAAAAACTAAAAATGAATGTGATCTAGTTTTACTCCTTGGCATATACACAAAGGACTCATCCTACTGCAGAGTGACATGTATACTTGTTGCTGCTCTTTTCACAATAGCTAAGAAATAGAAGCAACCTAAGTGTCCGCCAATTGATAAGTGAATAATAAAATTCTTGTACACAATGGAGTTCTACTTAGCAGTAAAGAAAAGAGGAGATCATGAAATTTGCAGGTAAATGAATGAAACTAAGGAAAGTAACACAGACTCAGAAAAGCAAACAAAATATGTTTTCCCTCATTTGTGGATCTTAGCACCAAATCCTTATATGTGAGTATATATCCCGATGTAGCTGCAGGAGGCAGGAAAATGGAAAGAAACCATGGAGGTAAAGGGAAAGAAGGAACCTGAGAGAGAAGAACAGTAGGAGACAGGTGTTACCAAGAGAGAAATGGGTAAAATGTGACTATTTAACTGGGAGAGGAAGGGGGAGGGTTATGCAAGGAACTATGGGAGTAAAGGGGAAGAAGGAGCTCAAGAAAAGGGGGATCATAAGAGACAGGTATTTAAAAAGGGTGAAATAGGGAAAATGGGAGTACTTTAACTTGGGAGGGAAAAGGGAGGTTTAGACAAGGAGAGAAAGAGGAGAGGTACGTATCCTTAGCTGGTATGAAAAAACAGAGGGAAATGTATTGGTTCAAAAGCCTACTGAAAAATTACACTTACAATATCTCTATATGAGTCCATGTATATAGCTGAAGGCTGAATAACAAGAAACAGTGCCAGACAGGAGACACCTCCCTTCCACTTGCTGGCCAGGATAGCCCAAGAGACTTCCAGAATTACACAGGTTATTGCCACAGCCCTTGACTGCCTCCCAGAACTTGAAGACAAGACCCTATTGCTGAAGACAGGACACACTTTGGACACAGGACTTGAAGCAATGGCAGTATAAATGACCTGGAAACCATCTCCCTGAGGCTAGCTCTCATAGTTTTGGAGGATACCATGCAAGCTGCTAAGGGAGAACATCAATCAATGGTACAACCCTTTAAAGCCTTTCTTTCCTAGTTTGCTTTGGACAGGGTATAATATCACAGTAACCAAAACAAAACTGGAGCAGTAGTCTTCCCCAGTATTGTAGAATAAGTGCTTGTCTTTTCATGGGCTCACATCTATGAGCAATAACCAATCATTTATTTATAAATTCAACATTGCAAAGTTTTTGAAGTCATACATTATCCTTCATGGGAACTTCCTAAATTTTTTTTACCAGTAGGGGTCACCTATACTGTCTTATATACATCTATGAAGATTCTGGTTAGGAACTTCTGGAGTGAGATTGTATGGACGGAGCATCTCTGAATAAAATGAACATTCTGCAAGCAACTCTGTTCCAATCATTGGCACATATCCACAGGCATTCATTCCAAACAGGCTCCAGAAGACTTGTTCATCCCATACCTCTCCTGCAAGTCTCATGTGCACTGGACCATTTCTGGAATCCCTGTAAATAGTGCACTTTAGTCCTCTTAATCTTAAGCATAAAATGCAAGGGGTGATAAATTCATGTGACTCTTAACTCGGTGGGATAATACAAGGGCAAGAAATGCCACTTAACTCCCCTACAGAAACATAAACAGCTCAAAATATAGAGGGGATTGCAGAGGACATATTGGTCTTAAAGAATCACATAGTTTAGAAATAAGGGTGATCTTTATACTGTGCATACTTCACGGGTTAATTGAAACTAATTCAGCATTTTGTTCTACTTTAGGATTATATTTTCAGAGGAGACTAGGTTTTACAAGATAAAAAGGAGTCTGGAAAATCAGAAATAAATAGTAATGCTGAGAACAAAACAGAGCCTTCTTTGTGCTGAGCAGCCGCAGAGGCAATCGCCCAAGGATGGATTCTGAAAACAAGACTCATGTTTCAAATGCATCATTGAGAAATTAAAGGGTGCATGTACTGACTATTTAATACTAGCTGCTATCAGATAGGAATAAATTTTGAGGTACCAAAATAGCTCTAATAATCCCATTTATTGTATAAGATGTCTAAATAAGTGCATGAAAACTAGGTTTTCATATGCCTTTAGGCAGATGGTGGACTACTCTGTGGCAAACCACCCAAAGTGGGATGTCTACAGGAAGTATCTAGAATAGGTGAAAGAAGGTGTCCATCTTGTTAATTCTTCTCTTACAAATTACCAAGAAATTGGGACCGACAAGAATCATAGATAAATTGTGCTTTTTCTAGTGAAATTAATCCTTTTTTGCTTTAACATATTGTCTGTAATCTTTGGTGTCCTAAAGTTTTTTTTTTCTGTTATGAATGTTATAATCTGACATGTTTCTTGAAGGGTCATGGCTGTTGGAGTTTTTAGGAAGTTATTGGATTGTAAGAACTCTGTCTTCATCAATGAATTAATTCACAGATAGAATCATAATTTGATGGCATTGGTAGGTGATGAAGATTTGAGAAAGGCCTAGTTATAGGTATTGAGTCAGCAGAAACATGAGTCTGAAGGTTGTATTTTTGCCCCCAGTCCCACCTTCCCCTATTTCTGTGCCACCATGAGGTGAGGAAGATCCTCTCCCATGTGCTTCTATGATCCTGTGTCTCATCACAGGCTCATAGCATTGGAGCGAGTCAACCATAAAACTGCTGAAACTGTGAGCCAAAATAAGACCTCCCAAGTTTAAAATCAAAATTGCCTCTCTCAGGTTGCTGTGGTTGAATCTGAAATGCCCTCTACAGGACATTTTCATGCTTTGAATGCTTTTCTCCCAGTTGGTGTCACTATCTTGGGAAGCTGTGGAACCTTTAAGAGATGGGGCCAAGGAGGTAGAAATGAGTTATAAGCCGCAGCCTGACAGTTAGACCCAGGGTTAGTTCCTAGCCCACTTTCTGCTTTAGGTCTGCTATGATGTGAATGACCAGCCTCTACCTATGCTACAGTGAACTGAGCTACTCTGCCACATCTTCCCCACCATGATAAACCGAAACACTCTGAAACAATGAAGCAAAACACTTTTTTCTTCATTTAGATAATTTCTAACAGCTATTGTGGATGCAGTGACACAAGATTAGGTATTTGTCATATGACAAAAATTTGACTCACAGAAAGTCTATATGTGGATACCTTTTTATTTATCTTGAGATTAATTTAACTTTTGGAACTCATGAATTAGCATTATTTTAGTGGCCTCCTCTTTCTCTTCCATTTCTGGGACTCCAGTGTGACTATGTATCAGATCATGAGCCTTTTCATTCACATCTCTGAATCTACTTGTTATGTGTAGATTTTCTTCACTTGTGATTTATTTTTAAAACTCTTTTGTAGGAATCACATCTATCAGCATCAATTACACCAAAGACCTGCTCTGACCTATTGGTGGAATGTGCTCGCATTGACACTCCCAGGGGAATGCCTCAGGGGGTGGCTGGCAGTCACAAGATGTATCCTTGGGACAGGGAGGTTAAATTGTTTTCTTATACAAACTGTTCTGTCTCCAAGTATTGCAGCTGCAAGATAGGGCTAGAAGATTCTTGAATATTTGAGGAAAAGAACACAGTTTGCTTTGGATCCTTAAGAGTAGATTATAGTTACATGGACAAAAACCACATGGCTTCTGCTATGCATGAATATAGAAAAAGCAGAAATAAATGAGGTCCATTGCCTGTGAGGCTACAGAACTGAGAACATGGTCATCCTGTCTTTTTCATTGTGCCTCCGACTAGGTTCTTTTTGCTCCTCTCGGCTGGTCCTGGCAGTCCTCTGCCCTGTCATCTAGTTTACTTGTCTACCATGCTGTGTATCATTTGGTATTCTAGGACTCATTCTAGTTTTTAATTTCAGCTATTTTGTTTTGATGAGACTGGGCATGTTCAGGGTGGTATGACCATTTACAAGCTATTTTGTTTTGAAATACTTTTATTTATTGTGGCTAAGCTATTATTGTTTTTTAATGCATATTTTTTTTTACTTGAGTTTCACCTTTTATTCTCTAAACATGACAAATTTTATTTTATAATATGTCTGACAATTACAGTGTCTAAAGATTTTGTGGGTCTGTTTCTATCACTTATTTTTTTGTTGTTGTTTCCTGTGAATTTTTTAAAATGTCTTTTTCCCCTGTTTTTTCACTAGGAGATCTCTGAAAAACAAATCTTCACAAAATTGTTTGAGGCTTAAACTGAAAATGATTTTGCTATAGAGGATCTGTGTTAGCTTTTATCAGGCACTTAAAAATATCAAAAGTCTACAGTTCAAATATGATTATAATTAATGGCTTGCATTTTTCTATTACTTCCTGAGGTCTTTTGTCAAAATGTCTGTGTCAGTGCTGGCTCAGAGTTACAAGTACTTTGGATACTAGGCATGGTGGCATATGCCTTTACTCCAGCACAAGGGAAGCAGAGACAGGCAGATGTCTGTGAGATCAAGGCCGGCCTAGTCTACATAGAGATTTTCAGGCCAGCTCCGGCTATAGGGAGACACTCGCTAAAAAACAAATAGTTCTTTGAAGTACTGTCTCCCTCCTGCTCAGCTTTCAGGCAGATTTCCTTATGGTCCTCTGATTGCCCAAGTTTATGGAGTATAATGGACCATCAGAGACTACTTCCTCTGTTCGTCACCTCCTGCTTGTAAAACCACAGCCTAAGTTAACTGGATTTAGTCAACATGCCTTCTATGTCTGCCTGGCCTGTATTCCTGAGTTCTTTCTTGATCTGCATTTGCTCCTATCATGGCTCACCGTCTTTTCAGCTATTTGAGGATTTTAGAGAGAATTTAAAAACATTAAAAATTGTTGAATCTTGCTTTTATAGCTATAGAGCAGGGGAACAGTCATCTGCTCTATATTACATATTTTAAGAGTGATTAGAAGAGAGGAACTTCAAGGATAAAGTAATGGTAAGGAGGTGGTAATTAATGCTAATTATCTTGATTTGAACAATGCAATATGTACAGTCCTACACATGTTGAAATAGTGTGCTGTACTCAATGTATAAAAATTTTATATGCTAATCAAAAGGTCTTTTTTTTAATGTCTAAGGAAAAAAACTAAAAAACCCACTAGACCATCTTTTCATTAGAAACAGCAGTTATTGGACTTCTATAAATCCTATACAAGTTCCTGAATACATGTTTCCAAGATCCTGAGATGATTCCTCCCTCCTAACCTATATGTGTATTGAATGTGTTTATTAACCCAGCTAATCAAAATGTATTTGATATTAAAAATTTATTTCATATTAACAACATATTTTAAAAGCACAATGCATGATTTGTGCACTATGAAATAAAAATAAAATACATTGTAATTTAGTGATCCTAAGATAGTTAAAATTTTTATTAATGTAAGAATTAAAATTTTTATCAGGAAAAAGAATGACAAATACTATTTCCTCATCAGTTGTGCTGTGTTCTGTCTGGCTTTTTTGTTGTCCCAGCTATAAAGCACTATTTCGTCCATCATCCATAGCAGGCCACTTATGTTTGCTAAGCACAAAATGATTGATTTGTTTTTTAAAGGTCTTTAGTTTCATATTACACTTTGGTCTCCAATGGAATAGATATACCCTTTCAGAGCAAATAGGTAGATAAAAATAGTATCATTCACAATAACTAGCTGGTAATCATTTAGATCAAAACATATTATGTCTTTTATCTTCCATTAAAACTTCTGATTAGTTGATTAAGAGCAATTATCAGGTACAGTGATGTACTCAGAAGTCACCTGAAACAAAGTGCTTATATTCAGGGAACACAAGTCAGTTTAGCAATATGAGAAGAGAACTTAAAATAAGCCTTTCCTGGTGTAGCACTCCAGCTTGTCCATTGCTTAGCTGCAGCACAGAATTCAGAATCTTTATCATAGAGCTTGGAATCAGGACATCTTGACTCCGTTCTTTCTTTTGATTCACTGTGACACATTTTCAAAGTACCCAGAGCAGTATTTCCTGGAGAACTAGGGAGGCACAATCATATCCTAATGCCCAGGTCGCTTTCTGAATGCAAGTGTTAACCTCAAATTTTCAACCATTGACTGTCAAAGGTTTGTCAAACACTCCATTGTGAAAAGTTAGTGAAGAGTCAAACAAGGAGAACCTAAGGAGAACCTCGCATGCACTAGGCCCTGCAGTTACCCAGACCTGGGTGTATTTGCTGGACAATGTGATCTGAGTCCTGCCATCAAGATCTAAACTCTGTACTACTGGTTTAAAAACTTTTCACTATCCTCTTCTTCACCCATCTCTTCTTCTTCCTTTTCTTTTTTCTTTTTTTTTTTAATAGACTATACCCTTTCAAGAACGTTGTGAGAGGGCAGGGTTATAGAAAGTTCAGTCTATAAAGTGCTTGCACACAAGCGTGAGGACTGAGTTCATATCCCCAGCATCCCTGTAATCCCAGTGCTTGGGAGGCAGAGATAGGGGATTCCTAGGGCAAGCTGGCTAACTAGACTAGCCAAATTGGTGAGCTCAGGGTTCAAGTGAAATAACCAGTTGCAATATATACAGATGGAAATTCATCAAAGAAACTACCTGATGTTAACCTTGAGCCTCCCATACATGCATATACACATATACCCACTCATGTGCAAACATGAACACATACTACACACATACATGCAGAATAAAAGAACATTGGAAATAAAATGACGTGTGTTCTCCCTCATATGTGGATCCTAGCACCAAATACTTTTACATTCCAGGTCCTTTTAACAAGATGATGCTATATAGCAGTCCCTTCTGCATAAAATAACAACTACCATCATCACAACTTCAGCTGAGCCTGATCGCTAAACATCATCACAATTGGGCTTGTTGACGCTTGTGCTCATTCATTAAAGGAGGGCCAAGCAGGGATCATTGGACCCTCACCAGATTATCCAGCCACTCTTCCCTGCCAACTGTATGTAATTTGACCCTAATCACACATGGTCTCCTGGATTTGGGGAGGGCTAAAGTATACAGTCTGGGGAAGGCTTGACTTGACCAGTGCTAGGTAAAGGCTTTCCAGTGTGCATAACCTCAGGTGATTGATACACCTCAGCAACCCCTCAGTTATCTTGGTAAGGAAGCTCAATAAATTCATTGGTTCCCCAGTAAAAGTTTAATCAAACATTGCCTTGACACTAGTACCTTAAAAGGGAATAAGCATTGCTTAGCATCCCCAGGAAAAGAAGTCTCACAACAGATGGAAAATTTATTTATTAATGCTATTATGTCTCATCATTATTTTTAAAAAAGAAACTGCATTAAAAAGAATGAATTACTGGAATACACAACATACAGGAGCTGGCGAGATAGCTCAGAGGTTAAGAGCACTTGCACCTTTTGCAGAGGATCAGTGTTCAGTTCCCAGTACCCACATAGTGGCTAACAACTGTCTATAACTCTAGTTCCAGATAATCTGATGTCCTCTTCTGGCCCTCACAGGCATTGGGCAACACAGGTGTACTTATATACATGAAGGCAAAGCACATAAAAAATCAATACTGTACTATTACGATTTAAAAAATATATTTTATTCTTTTTTTATTTTATGTGTATGAGTGTATTGCCTGAATATATATGTAAGTGAACCCATATTGTGCAATGCCCATGGAGGTCAGAAGTGAGCATTGGATCCCCTGGAACTGGAGTTATGGATGGTTGTTAGCATCCATGTGGGTACTAGGATTCAAACCCAGGTCTTCTACAAGAGCAGCCAGTGCTCTTAGCCACTGAGCCATCTTTCCAGCCCAAGTTAAGATTTTTTTTTAATGCAAAAAAAGTTAATGGTGAAAAAATTCAGAATTTTGTTTGACTCTGCATAGGAGAAATTGAGTAGGATGGCATGAGAAAAGTGGAAATGAAAACAATATTTTGAATATTGAAATGGTGCACTTTATTTAAATTTTATATAAAAGACTATAATACTTATAGTATTATATTAGTATAATATTGAGCTATAGTTGATATCTATGCTGAATTATTATTTAGACAGACAGGTAGAGATGTCAGCAATTTATTTTGAGAAGCATTAAAAACTTAAGGGTTGATGGATGGATGAATGTGTACTAGGACAAGAGTTTTAAACTGCTAACAGCAGCTTTGAAGTGGTGGCCTTTATAACTACATTAGCTAATTCTTTTAATTTGTTATGTCTGAATTTTTTGTAATAAACATATGGGGGAAATATGGTCAGAGTTTGACTGAGTCTTGCTCCCATAATTCTGCAGCTCTTGAGAGGATTACTCTAGCTGCTCTTAACTTGTCTCCCTGCTTCTACCGCCCTATAATCTACAATCTACTATTTACAATTAACCAGGACAAATATAATCAATAAATTTAATCAAGTCATGTGTGTTCTCAACACATGCTGATGGTGCCCCATCATGTCCAGGGTCCCTAGTCTGAATTGCTGTGATCCTATATAACATGGCCCTTATGACCTCTGAGGCACTGCCTCTCCTTGATATCTTCCATCCAGATTCTCTCCAGGACCACTTTGTCTCCTGGATACCTCTTAAACTATCAAGCACTCTCACACACTAGGACCTTTGCATTAGGCCTTTGCTATGGAGTGTCCTTACTTCAGAAAACTTTTGTGATTGTTCACATTTTCTGTGTCATCTAGTAAAACCTTCCCAGTGTACCCCATCTAATCTTCCATTGCCACAATCCAATATTGCCCTTTTCCTTTCATTTTTTTATTATTTATTTAATAACCACATAATTAGAAGAAGCATTTCATTACAGCTTTAACATATTTCAATATTGAACTCAGTATAAACCCTGTAAGATATAAAATTGAACGAGTTTTTACACTTTAAAGATCTCCATTTCATTTCAAAATATGCTGTTTCCTACATTTTTTTTTCAGAGCTGAGGACCGAACCCAGGGCCTTAGTGCTTGCTAGGCAAGTGCTCTACCACTAAGCTAAATCCCCAACCCCTGTTTCCTACATTTTTAACGCTATTAATGCGCAGATATTTGCACATGTGTCTTTAATATCTATGTATCTGATGATTACTAGTCACAGCCAGTTACACTTGGATCCTTAGTACCTGAGTATGGATATAAAGTCATCAGGT
>NW_008357493.1:690745-691302 GCF_000622305.1 Nannospalax galili
GTTCATTTTCGTAGTTCTATGCTGGGTTACTGTCTGGGAGTCTCTTGTGCCACCCTGGCCAATAACTCAAAGGGAGGTATCTCCTGTCTTCCATTGTTTCTTGTTATGTAGCCGTTAGCTATACACATGGACTCTTAAAAATTATATTGACACCATTAATCTTTGGTTATACTTTCTTTTTGGGTGTTTAAGACCCTACAAATTGCCCCCCTCCCCCCAAAAAAAACAATTAATTTTTACTCTTAAGGTCGTTTGAGGATCTGTTCCTCAGGGGTAACATGGGCTTGGGAGGAGTCCCTGGCTCCTTTCTTTTACCAGTTCTGTCTATGTGAAGATAAGTCAAAGGTCCTACTCGATCATGGCTGGCTTTGCTTGGAAGCATGGAGGAAATGTTTCCTCTGTGTTGACCCTCCTCTTTGTAGACTGGACACTGGTTCAGGTCCATCTGATGCGGTCTCCATGGCCTCCTTGCTCAAGAGGACAGGAGACTCACCATAGTCACAGGGCATTTTGAGAGATTCTCATAGTCCCCTGGAACTTAGTCAACCTAGGAGGGC
>NW_008357493.1:691573-696134 GCF_000622305.1 Nannospalax galili
GCATTGTTTATCTCTCATATTATTTAACACTTCCACCATGGTTTCCACATTTGCAGTGCCCTGCTTTTTTCCATTTCTGCCTTAATAATACCCTTCTCCTACAGTCTCACCTCTCTTGAGCTCTTTCTTTCCCTTTATCCCCTAGGCTCCTTGTATAACCTTCCCTCCCCTCTCCTTAAAATAACCCCATTATTATCCAGATCTCCCTTGTTAACACCTGTTATCTACTGTTCTTCTTTTTCAGATTTTTTCTATTCTTTACTTCCATGGTTCCTCTTCATTATCCTGGTTTTTGTAGTTATGTCTGGATATATATTCACGTATAAGGATTTGTTGCTGGAATCCACATATGACAGACAACATACGATTTTTTTGCTCTGAGTCTGTGTTGCTTCACTTAGTATAACAGTTTCTAGTTCCATTCACTTACCTGAAATTTTTATGATTTTATCTGTCTTTACCACTGAATAAAACCCCATTGTATAAATGAACAAGATTTTTCATTATAAATTCATCACTTGAGAGATATCTACATTGTTTCCATTTCGTAGGTATTGTGAAAAGAGCAGCACCAAACATGGCTGTTCACCTATCTCTGCAGTACTATGGGTTATGAGTTATTATGTTTATTGATTTATGTATATTGAACCGTCCCTGGCTCTCTGGAGTAAGCCAATTTGATCATGGTGGATGATCTTTTTGATATGTGTCTGTATGTAGTTTGCAAGTATTTGGTTGAGAATTTTTGCATCTATGTTTAATAGGAATATAGGCCTGTAGTTATCTTTTGTTGTTCTGTCTTCACCTGGTTTTGAATTAGAGTACGACTAGCTTCATAGAAAGAGTTTGGAAGTTCTCTCTCTATTTCTTTTTAAATAATTTAAATAGTATTGGATATAGATCTTCTTTAAATACCTGGTAGAATTCTGCTGTGAATCTCTCTGGTCTGGGATTTTTAGATTTTCTCCCATTCTCTGGATTTTCTCTCACTTCCCTGGTTGCCTCTTTGTTGTACTGAGGCTTCTTAGTTTAATGAGGTCCTATTTGTTGATTCTTGACCTTCTTTCCTGAGCAATTGATGTCGGTTTAGAAAATCCTTTCCTATACATATATCTTGTAGGTTATTGCCAATGTTTTCTTCTAACAGTTTCAGAGTTTCAGGCTTCACATTGAGGTCTTTGTTTCATTTGTAGTTGACTTTTGTGCAAGGTGAAAGATAGGGGTTTAGTTTAATTCTTCTACAGGTGGAGATCCAGTTTTGCCAGCACCATTTGGTGAACATGCTGTCTTTCCTCCAATGAATGTTCTTGGCTCCTTTGTCAAATATCAGGAGACTGAAATTGAATGTACTCATACTTGGGTCTTCAATTTTGTTCCATTGATCTATGGGTCTATTTTTGTGCCAGTAACATGTTGTTTCTATGATTATAGCTCTGTGATACAGTTTAATATCTGGTATAGTAATCCCCCAGCATTGCATTTATTTCTCAGGGTTGCTTTGGCTATCTGAGGTCTTTCGTGCTTCCATATGTATCTTATGATTTTTTTTCCAATTCTGTGAAAAATATCATGGGGATTTTGATTGGCATTGCATTGAATATATAAATGGCTTTTGGTAGGATGGCCATTTTCACAATATTAATTCTTCTAATCCATGAGCATGGAGGTCCTTCCATTTTCTTATGTCTTCCTTAATCTCTTTCTTTAAGGATTTAAAATTTTCTTTGTAAAGGTCTTTAATGTCTTTGGTCAGGTTTATTCCCAGATATTTTTTTTTTGCAGCTATTATGAAGGGGAGTGTACTCTTTCTCTGATTGCTTAGTTTTGGTATATAGAAAGGCTACAGATTTTTGCAGACTAATTTTGTAACCTGCCACTTTGCTGAACATGTTAATAATTTCAAGGAGTTTTTTGGTGGAATTTTTGGCATCTCTTAGATATAATATCATATCATCTGCAAAAAGGGATAATTTGATCTCTTCTTTTCCAATTATTACTCCTTTCATTTCTTTCTCTTATTTTCTTGCAAGAGTTTCAAGCAGTATGTTAAAGAGGAGTGGAGATAGTGGATAGCCTTCTCTGGCTCCTGAATTCAATGGGAATGCTTCCGGTTTTTCTCCACTTAGATTGATGTTGGCTCTGGGCTTATTATACATGGCCTTAATTATGTTGAGGTATGTTCCCTCTAGTCCAATTCCCTCTCAGACTTTGAACATAAATGCATGTTAAATTTTGTTAAAGGCCTTCTCTGCATCTATTGAGATGACCATGTGGTTCTTGTCTTTGAGCCCATTTATATGATTTATGATGTTTATTGACTTATGTATATTGAACCATCCCTGCATCTCTGGAATAAAGCCAACTTGATCATGCTGGATGATCTTTTTGATATGTTTCTGTATGTGGTTTGCAAGTATTTTGTTGAGAATTTTTGCATCTATATTCATTAAAGATATGGGTCTATAGTATTCTTTTTTGATTGTATCCTTTCCTGGCTTTGGTATTAGAGTGATGCTGTCTTCATAGAAGAATTTGGAATAGAATTTGGAAGTTCTCTATCCATTTCTATCTTTTTGAATAACTTAAGTAGTATTGGATGTAGATCCTCTTTAAATTTCTGGTAGAATTCTGCTGTAAATCATCTGGTCCTGGGCTTTTTTCAGCCAGGAGGTTTTGTATTGCTGTTTCAACTTCCTAATGTGTTATGAATCTGTTTAAGCTGTTGATTTCTCAGTTAATTTTTGTGGTTCCCATGCTTTTAGATATCCTTCCATTTCTTTTAGGTTTTCAAATTTAGTAGCATATGGTTTTTAAAGTATTCCCTTATAATGTTCTGAATCTCTTTGGTGTCTATTGTGATGTTTTGCCTTTCATCTCTGATTTTGTTGATTTGGAGGTGCTCTTTCTTTCTTTTGGTTAACTTGGCTAACGGTCTATCAATCTTGTTTATTTTCTCAAAGAACCAGCTCTTGGATTTGTTGATTCTTTTATTTTTTTCTTTGTTTCTATTTCATTAATTTCCACTTTGATTTTTGTTATTTTTTCTTGTCTTCTGCGTTTGGGTTTCATTTTCAAGTGTCTTGAGTTGCAATGTTAAGTCATTCATTTGTGATCTTTCCGATTTTTTAATGTTCGCATTTAGAGCTATAAACTTCCCTGTAAGGACTGCTTTCAGTATGTCCTAGAGGTTTTGTTGTGTTGTATTATCTTTTTCGTTTAGTTCCAGGAACACTTTTATTTCTTTCTTAATTACTCCTTTGACCCATTCATCATTCAGGAGTGTGTTGTTCAATTGCCATGAGTTTCTGTAGTGACTAGGGCTTTGTCTAGTGTTGATTGTGAGCTAAATTGCATTGTGGTCTGATATAATGCAAGGAATTATTTCAATCTTTTTGTATTTTTTGAGGTTTGTTTTGTGTCCCAGTACATGATCAATTTAGGAGAAGGTTCCATGGAGTGCTGAGTAGAAAGATGTCCTTTGGCGCTGGGTCGAATATTCGGTAGATGTCTGTTAAGTCCATTTGATATATGGTATTGTTTAATTCATACATCTCTCTGTTAACTCTCTGCCCTGTTGACCTAGAGTTTGGTGAATATATGTTCATGATTGTAATATCTTCTTGGTTTATTTTTCCTTTGATCAGAATGAAGTGGCTCCCTTTGTCTCTTCTGATTGGTTTTATTTTAAAGTCTATTTTATCAGATATTAGAATTGTAACTCCTGCTTTTTCCTTAGTACCATTTGCTTGGTATATTTTTTTCCATCCTCTTCACTTTGAGATAGTGTCTGTCCTTGACAGTGAGAAGAGTTTCTTGCAGACAACAAAAAGATGGGTTTTGTTTCTTAATTCAATCACATAGTCTGAAAAAAATGAGGTTTTAACCTTTAAAAAAGATCTCCATTTCATTATTAAAATACACAGTTTCATAAGAGAAAATTCATTTTTAATGCAATTGACATTAAGATGTTTGCACATGCTTTTCTAATCTCTATATATCTGATTATTACTAGTCACAGTTGGTTACTTTCTGAGCTCCTTGGCATCTGAGCATGAATATAAAGTCATCAGGTAGAATTCAATGGTAATGTTTTTCAGGACTGCCAATCATTAAGGAGCAAATTTTTATGCTTTGAAGAATTATTATTTTTTTAATCTTTTAAAAAAAATTTAATAACTACATGATTAGAAGAAGCATTTCACTACAGATTTAACATATTCAGTAACACACTCCAGAGCAAGAGTACATCTCTTTCACAAGTGGTTGCATATTTCTAGGTTCACAGTTGAATTAATAGAGTTATGCAATATTAAACAGTATAAGCCCTGTAAAACAAAATTGAATGAGTTTTTAACCTTTAAAAAAGATCTCCATTTCATTTTAAAATATACTATTTCTTACAGAAAGACTCATTGTTTTTGCTACTAACACTGAGATGTTGGTGCATGCGTCTCTAATCTGTATGTATCTGATTATTACTAGTCATAATAATTTGCATGTGGATCCTTGGTGCCTCTGTATGTCTATAAAGTCATCGGGTAGATTTCAATGGTAATGTTCA
>NW_008357493.1:696850-697291 GCF_000622305.1 Nannospalax galili
GGCCATACAGTTGGCCCAGATAAACCAATTTATTTTTACTCTTAAGGTTGTTTGAGGATCTGTTCCTCAGGGGTCACATGGACTTGGGAGGAGCCCCTGGCTCCTTTCTTTTACCAGTTCCCCCTATGGTGAATAAAGTCAAAGGTCCTACTTGACCATGGTTGGCTTCTTAATCCATTCAACTTGTCTGTATCTTTTGACTGGGGAGTTCAGTCCAAATATTTAAAGGGTTAATAATGAAAGATGTGTATTGATTTTTGTCATTTTTATTTCTGTTTGCAATCTTGATATAGCTGTGCTTTTCCACAGTTATACCATCACCCCTTGTATATAGTCATTCCTTTCTTAAGCTCTTTGTATTGCTTCAAGAACTCTCTGAAGGGCTGGTTTTGTGGACAAGAATTCCTTCAGCCTATTTATGTCATGGAAGATTTTTCTTTC
>NW_008357493.1:697507-699625 GCF_000622305.1 Nannospalax galili
TGTTCTGGGCATTTAGTGTTTTTACTATGATGTGCCATGAAGTGTTTTTTTTTCTGTTCCTGTCTATTTGGTGTTCTATATGCTTCTTGTATTTGTATGATATGTCTTTTTTTAATTTTGTGAAATTGTCTTCTACTATCCTGTTGAAGATCTGTTCCTTACCATTATCTTGAGAGTCTTCTTCCTGTATACCTATGATTCATAAGTTTGTTTTTTCTATGGTGTCACACAATTCTTGCATATTACATTCTTGTGTTTTTTCTAAATTTTTCATAATCTTTGCTTGAGTGGTCTAATTCGTCCACTTTATCTTCCAGTTTTGATATTCTGTTTTCCATTTCATCCATCTTATTGGTGAGGCTTTCTCCTGTCGTTTCTAATTGGCTTATTGAGTGTTTCACTTCCTTCTTCATTTCAGCCTGAGTATTCTTCAATATTTCTAACTCTTTTTCTGAATTCATTCAGAAGTTTATTCCTATCTGCCTTCAGTTCTTTCATTTCTTTCTTTGTGTGTTCTTTAAATTCACTGAATTCTTTTATCATGTTTATAATTGTTTTTTTGAGTTCCATGTCCTGTGTTCTCTCTAGGGAGTTCTCATTGTTTCCTCTAGGGGACTATTGGTACTTGGTGTGGATATATTATTTTGGTTTTTCATGTTATTATTTTTTCTTTATGACTTTGACTTGTGAATTTCCTTCATAGTTTCTGATTCTTGTGTGAGACTCAAGCCTTCCTTTGTTGAGTTTAGATCTGCTTCTTTTTGTAAACTTTATGGGCCTTTGTGGTTTGCTTGTTGGGCATGAAAAGCTGGTTGATCTAGGCTTCAGGTTCTCCTCCTTTGATTTTATGTTGGAGTGGCCTAATTGCTTTTGTCTTCAGGAGTTCACACAGAGGCCCAAGTGAGATGAGGCTCAGATGATATCAGGCTTTCTCCTAAGGTATGGGTCCTTCCAGGAAAGATGCTTCCCTCAAGAATTTGGGCCTGCGAGAAGGGCCCAGGATAGATGCTGGTCTCAGGAAGCTGGTGGCTGTGCTACCCAGGGAAATAAAGGGAGGTGAGGATGGGACCAGACCTAGAGGGTTCCTGGGGCGTGCAGGGAGGAAATGGGTTGGTCCCGATGCAAAGGATTGACATGGAGTGACCGCTCTTGGTCAAGAGGTCAGTGCCTGTGTCTGGGGTGCCAAGACAAGAAATGGGCCTGTACCCAGCCTAGGAGGAGAGTCTCGGCAGGGGAGCTGGGAGGGTGAAAGAGGCTGGGGGAGTCAAGGCCCACTGGGCCCGGTGGACTTACCTAGGAAAGGTGCTGATACCAGGACACTGGAGGCTGTGTAGCCCAGGAATATGAGGGTGGGACCTGGTCCAGAGGGCTCCTGAGGACCAGGAAATGTGCTGGCGCCAGGCCCCCGAGAGGATGTCCAGCCCAGGGAAGTAAAGGGAGGTAAGGGCGGGACCTTCCTTTCATTTTTAAATGTCTATTCCTTAATTCTTTCACATAACATTAACATTCTCAATATTTTATTTGTCTTGTTCACTATCTATATCACCTGTCCATCAGGACAGGACTTTGTCTCTTTCACCCACAACTCTATCCTTAACCTCTGGGATAATGCTTAGCAAATACTGGGCATCAAAAGTATTTGTTAAATAAATGTCTGTAGTATTGGATCAGGCCTTTAATGGAAATAGACCAGTGCAATTGATATAGAAATATACATGCCTGATTTAGTAAAATTGAAGCACTGTGAACTTTTTGGAAGCAGCATTAGAAATAGAACTAAAGATAAATGCTTTGCTAAACTTTGAGCTTGGCTTCTATAAAGAGTGTAAGCCAGATAATAATCAATCCATAGTTGTAGGAGAGATGCTGCACTTATGAATTATTCTTCTGTTGCTGTGATAAAACACCATAATCAAGACAACTTACAGAAGGAAGAGTTTATTGGGCTTATGGTTCCAGAGGGATAAGAATCCATCATGACTGGAAGGCATGGCAGGAGGCAGCTGGAGCAGAAAACCAGTCAAGAACTCACATCTTCAAATAGATATGGGGGTGGGGAGGAGAGAGGGGAGAGAGAGAGAGAGAGAGAGAGAGAGAGAGAGAGAGAGAGAGAGACTG
>NW_008357493.1:699637-703176 GCF_000622305.1 Nannospalax galili
GTTGAAATATGTGTAGCCTATGCGGGACATTCTCATTCAAACCACCACTACTTCTCACTGGAAGAAGAAAGCATAAATCTCATGAAAGGTGTTATTTCAAAGACTTATCTTCTTCTCCCATAGTTTTACTTTTTAAAATCTGAAATGTGTGTGTCCTTTGAAAGTTGGAATTTCTCTTACCTTAGTTCACCGCTGTATCCCCTGTGACAAAAAAAGCCTGTTTATGTTGTTATTCAATATTCATTTGTTGAATAAATAATACTATGCATATGAATGCTTCTACCTACTGCTATAGCAAATGATGGACACGATTATGACAATATAACCAGGGCTTACTCAGCAAGTACTTTTGTTGGTTGGTCCGCAGAAACCCACAATCTAGCTGAATATCCTGGGTTGCCTTGAATTCAATAATCTGTGAACAGCGTGCATAGAAAAATTAGTTTGGGTGGATGTCACTGCAAAAGTTGCTGCTGATAAAAGCATCCTTGAATCTTTATTTGTGTCTCTGAGGATAATTTGGGGAAAGTCTTTATAAGTCATTTATTGTTGCAAAAAAAGATTTTCCATATCTATTTGGATGGGGCCATGATTAGTCCCTTTTGTGGAATGGTAGCAGAGTACATACCAAGCATCCAAGTAGAGACAAATGGAGTGAGTCAGACTCATGCATCTATCAGCTGGGAGCCTTGTGGAAAGAGAGTACAGTCTATACCTTCAGATGTGGGGCGATGGTTGTGGGCTGCTTCCCAGAATTTTAAATATTTATTTGTTACTTTTATTTTATGTGTATGAGTATATTGCCTGCAATGTATGTAAGTATACCCATGTCATGCGATGCCCATGGAGGCCACAAGAGGGCGTCAGATCCCCTGGAACTGAAGTTGGTTGCCATGTGGGTGCTGGGAATTGAACCCAGGTCCTCTGCAAGAGCAGCCAGTGCTCTTAAATGCCGAGCCATCTCTCCAGCCCCAATGTTTTGTGTATGCCTTGGTTTTCTTGGTCTTTTTGTTATTTTGTCTTTTTTTTTTAACCCTCTGGAGACAAGGACTGAACCCAGGCTCTGTGCTTGCTAGGCAAATGCTCTACCACTGAGCTAAATTCCCAGCCCCTGATTCCCTGAGTTTTAGATTACATACCCACCAGGATTGTGCAGGTGAGCCTGCACCATCCCACCACTGTCTACAGAGTTTTCAAATCAAGTGATCAGAAACCATCTCCCACTGTATTAGTTCTTGGTTCACTTGATAGCCTTGCATTTTAAAATTATATATTTACATATTTCTTATTATATATGATTTATCTCTTGCTACAATTTGTACATTTTTGGATATAAGTATTTTCTTATTCATTTAGAAAATTTGATGAGATATATATTGCTACATTTTATAAAGGATGGCATATGTTGCTATTGTTTTGATGAATTGAATATGGCATATATAAGAATAAATAACTTTCTCTTTCATGATTCTAAATTTAGCAGACACTAAAATCTTGAGAGACTGTTATTTTTTCAAAGTTTTATAAATATTTTTCTAGTTTTCTATTGTTAATGATGGATTAAAGTGCAGTAAAGTCAGGCATGGTAACATACATCTATAATCCCAGCTCTTGGGAGGTTGTGGCAGGAGAATAATAAGTTTAATGTCAGTCCAGACTACATAGTGACAACTTGTCTCAAAAACAAGTTCAATGGCTCTTAACTTCTCCTTTGTATTTTTTCACAGTTTTTGCATTATTAATCTCTATAAATTTAGATTTGTCTTTTTCCCAGCTAGAATTTAGATAAGTATCAAATGAAGAGTTCACTAATTTTCTTTTAGTTTTTGAAGTGATTGGGAATCATTTTGCTTTATTTTTAAAAGTGGTTGACAAAATATTCAGCATAACCACTAAAATTTATTGAAATTCAAATGGAAGGTCTGATTCAGTGCTATCGTTTCTATGATAGGATATAAATGCCTACTCTTGCACAAAGTCTATCCTACTTTTACTGTAAAACATGCCAAATAGTCGGAAGGAAAAGTCCATCTGCCAACTCCCATTATTAAAATTCTTTTCTATTTTTTGAAAATTAATTTTAGAACCATTTTATTCTGTCCAAAAATGTATCACATTAAGATTATGAGTGGCATTCCATTAAGCATCCATGCTCCTTTGTGAGTAGCTGACAGCTCTGTGATATTCCGTCATTCTGTCCAGGAGCATGACAGAGCCCTTTTCACTGAGGTCTAATTTGATGGCTTGTGCTAAATTTATGTATTTTCTCTGAGATAGCTTTAAAATGTTTCTTACAGAGATTATTCTTAAGAATTTTAAATATTCGATAATATTGACTTTATGATTATTCATATATAGATATATTTGTACTACTGTGCATAGGAAAATTTCTTGGTTTGGGCAGGTAATCTTGTATTTAGCTGCATTCCTGAAAATTTGAGGATTATATAAATACATTATTTTTTCTGGCTTCATATATGCTACTATTTTAATAAACTTAATGTGACACACAAAAAAATTATTTCTTGCTTCTTAGTGATACTAATATTTGTGCAATTTGTGTGAAAAATTATTCCACACCAGACTTTCCAGAGGCTTCCATGTACCTAGGGAAGTAAATGATTGACAGAAGCTATGCTACTATCTTCCTGCTCATTATAAATTAACTCAACTGATGAGTACGAGAAAGAACATTTTAGTGAAATATTTCCACAGAAGAAATCACTGAAAGAGTTCAGTCTATAATCTAAAAAGATTATCAGAAGTAAACTGAACTTTGGGCAAAAGAGTTTTCTACTTATTTTGTGCTGACTTCTTTGCAGCATCAATTAAGGACTATTTTGTTAATTTTTGGATTCCTGGAACATAGAATAGAATTAGCAAATGGTTGCCTTCAACAAATATATTTAATTGCTGCTGAATAAAACTGGAGAAATAACAACTCTGCTGTTTACAACTCTGTAAGCTTCAGTTTTATCCCAAATTCTCTCATAACACATAACCAGTAAGTCTATTGATGGATTATGTAATTGATGGCTTATCTATATTCTCATCCTGTTCATATGATCAGTACAAGGGCCAAGCACACATTCTAGTTGGCAATTGACTAATTCCATCTCCAGTAGTTGCCTATACATAGGCATGGGACAGCTTCCTGCCCAGCAGGACTGGTAAGCAACATTGACAAAATCTGCATTTGACAGAGTCTTCTGGTGGCATGAAGGGCAAGTCTATGATGAACAGCCTAATGGTGACTAGGACACAGCAAAGAAGAGCTGCAGCTTCAAGATGTCATTGGTGAGATTCTGAAGTAAACCTTAAATTTCCCTATTGGGACTTACTATGTTGTGCAGTAGTGTTTATACCATCTTTTATTAGATTTCCAATTACTAACAGTGGGTTGCAGCCATGAGTCCACTGCTGCAAATGAGATTTAGACTCTTAGGACTCTTAATAGGTTACCAGGCTCCAGTGGATGAACCTACACTGAAGGGCATTTGGGGACGGACACAAATCTGACACTATAGATCCTGATATAT
>NW_008357493.1:703341-766093 GCF_000622305.1 Nannospalax galili
ATGTTAACCTAAAAGAAATAAATAGCCTGGACTATTGTGTAAAAATTTGTCTTGTTTTGTGCACTTCATATCTTCTGAAACAATAAATGACTTTACATGCTTTTAAGAACTTTATGTGTGTCAGGCATATGGCAGGAGAATACACTAGGTAATGAGAACTTAGAGTACTGAGGCTTAAAGTAAAGTACACATGGAAATCTTGAGGAAAAGCAAAGAGCTCAAAAGTCTGGAATAAGGTAAGCAAATGCGGAGAAAGACACAAAGCAGGTAAGGGATGACGTGCAGAGCATATGAGGCCTTATGGGTCATTAAAAACCTGACTTCTATTTTTGCTCAAGAGATGAGAAGCTTTTCAACAATGTAGTGAGTTTAATGACCCATTTATGCTTTGAGGATTGTCCTGGCCAAGTTGCTGGCTATGGTGTGGAAATAAGGAGGCCTGACGAGCTGCCTTTTGCACTTTGGGAATTAGAAAATGTTGACATGAATTAGAGTGACAACAGTAGAGATGATGAGATGTGCTCAGGTTCTGAATATTGTTTGAAGTTCTGCAGGGTTTGCTGATGGATAGGATGTGGTCTGTGAGAAAGAATATGGACTGTAAAGCATCAAGGATGGCTCTGAAGTTTTGGGCCTGAGCATCTGGAAACATGGATTTTACACTTATTTAGATGGGAAGAACTTTAAGGAGGAGCAGGTTTAGGTGTGGGGTAGGAGGAAAACTAAGATCTGGTTTTGGATATGTAAATTTCATATGCCTGTTAGACCTTCAAAAGAACACTGAGTAACATTTATGATTTATACGTGATGCAGTATACACAGCTCTACAAATTTACATATATATATAATATGTAATAACACACATATCACAAAGGGTGCTTAGAGTGATAAACCTGGATCCCTGTAGCATAAGAAGGTATTTGAAGTCAAGAGATTGGTTGAAGTCACTTAGGAAGTCTCTTTTCTACATAAAATTATAAAATAGAAATGGTAGATAGCTGATCCAGGGACACAAAATAATTTAAAGTTCAAGGAGATGGAAATGGAGGCATTATGTATCTTTCAAGAAGTTGGCTATAAACAGAAAGAAAAAAAAATGGTGCAGGAGCTAAAGAAGGAAGTGGGCCAAAGACAATTTCTTTTATAGGTGGGAGACACAACAGTCCATTTAATGATAATTTTAGATAAGGAAAATGGTAGAAAAAGGCAAGGAATGAGCAAACAATGACCCTTATATAAGATCAAGTCCAGTAGACAGTGAGGGACAAGTGATTGACCAAGTATCACATTTGCAAAAAGATGGTGGAGTGCAAGGCCCCACAAGACAGAGTGGTGGGTGGTTTAGTAGTAGGAGATTCTAGGAACTATCTTCCAAATAACTTAATTTTATTTCAGAGAAACAGGAGGAAAGTCATCAGATGAAGGTGAGGACTAAGGGAGGATGCATTTGAAGCTTTACGGAGGGTAGGTAATGTGATAACCTGGAACTTCTTAAACTTTTTCTATTTATGACCCTGCTTTGCTGGAGAACTTTTTTTTCTTTTTGAAGCAGGGTCTCCCTGTAGCCCCAGCTGTCCTGGAACTCACTATGTAGACCAGGCTGACCTTGAACTCACAGAGGTCCACCTGCCTCTGCCTCCCAAGTGCTGGGACTACAAGTGTGCGCCACCGAGCCCGGCTGGAGAAATTTAACATGACTTCAGTCATAGAGGTCAACAAAATACATCTATAAATCAAACATTTACTGATCATAACCATAAAGAATTTTATTTTAGAGCTGGGTGTTGGCTTGTCACATAAGTGTAAGTGTGGATCTCTAGCACCTACATAAAAGTCAGGGAGCTGTGGTGGCCCACCTGTAATCTCAGCATATTGGGGTCAGTGACAGGGAATCCTCCAGGGAAACTGGTTAGTCAGACTAGTTGAGTAGGCTAGTTCCAGGTTCAGTGAGACATTCTGCCTCAGTAAATGAACTAGAGAGTAATTAAAGAAGACATTCAATGTCAACCTCTGGTCATTACATGTATGAGCACACAGGTGCACATGCACCTATACATGTCAGCCTACACACATGATAGCATGCATGCATATAGTTATACATACTACACACTCCACATACAAATACAAAAAAAGAAATTTATTTTAAAACAATTCCTTGATATGCATGCAAAGAAACAAATTTGCATATTAATGAGATAGATGTGTCTGTTTCTTTTTTGAATAAAGATTTAAATCTTGGTTGAATATTTGATACTATAGGATGTAAAGCATCTTCCATGTTTCTCAAAGTTCATTGATGTTTAGATTTTATAATTATCAATGCTGAGAATACTGTCTCATATGAATACATAGAACAAAATGGTAGGAATATTTTAGGGTCATAAGTTTCTTAAATTGTTAGAAAGTCTATTGTAATCCCCAACCAAAACTAATTTAACAACTTTTTATGGAACTAAAGTCAATAACTCAAACATCAATTTTTGAAATCAAACATTGTAACAGAATTAAATTCAAAGAAAAACTATTTTGATACTTAAAAGCTAAGAAATAACAGTAGGGAAATGTTTAAAAACTTTGTCTTCTATAATTAAACTATTGTTTCTAGAAGATCAGAAAAACGACTTTTTATCTATAGTAGAGCAGTGCAATTCAAAACACATGATGGTCTCAGCTAAGCCAAGGAGTTTCAGGCAGCATTGGTTAATGTGGTAAGACATGATGGCATACATATGTGCATATTGTGTGTTCAGAACCAAGACTACAGTGAAATTGTACAATATAACGTAGATGAGTTTTTCCAGAACATCTTGGAATTATTTCACATTTGATTTTGTAATAGGTTTTGGTTGTTGCTGATTCAGAAACCTTTTACCTCTTGCCAAATTTTTCATGATCTCCAGACTCAGGTGCAGGAACCCATACGGGGTTACAACGTACAGTTCATGAAGCTGAGTGACAGTCAATTGGGTCAGTTGGAAGAGCAGCTTAACTAGAGAAGTTACAAGAATAGTTACAAGACGTTACAAGAATAGTACAATTGAGCTCACTGTTCATAAATTGAAAATGTGACAGGCACATTTCTTTCCCAACCTTGTTCAATTTTGTGATATATGTGTATATATAAAGATCTATACATAGGATAGAATTTAAGACACTTAATATAGGTACATGACTTCTAATGTCCATGAATCCTGTTCTAGCACAAATTTCTTATTTAAAACTTGGTGCTTCCTTCTGTTCATAGAATTCATCTATTTATAGAGAAGAAAGAGTAAAGGAGAAATACACGAGGAGAGAAGTGAATTAGGGTATTTGAAAGACTGTCCATTTTTTTAATGGCTTTAAAAAAAGTGTGCTTTGTGGTTTATTTACAAAGTTATTTAACTCCAGTAATCTGACTAATAACATACAAAATTGGTTTTGAGATGCACAATTGGTCTATAGAGAAATCAATCAAAACATAAGACTAAACAAAAGCTATTAAAAAGTACAAACAGTTGAGAGAAATTTCTAAAAGATGTGGTAAATATATTTATTCACTCTACACATTATTCCACATTAAAAATTTTCCAATGAGTAAACCTGGCTTCATCATTCAAGGCTGTCTTTATGGTAAATGTTTATAATCATATTTTATTCAAATTTTGAGTCCCTTGGAGTAAACTAACCTTGTAATCCTATGCATCTCTATTGTCTTCTCTTAATCTATTTTATCCAATAAGCTGCTCAATCAGTATTTATTTAATAAGTAAGTCAATACCAATTAGTTCAGAACTTTAGTTGATAAAGATTTAAACTCTTGGTATGAATGTTACTTCCTTTGAGACAATAGACATTTTTACTGAGAAAAATTTTAGGAACTGAAAATTTTCCATTCTCTGACCAAACATCAGTCTCAAAACACAGTCATGATAATATCTAATTACTAAACCACCAGGGGACTGAGAATTCCAATTTTAGTGTGAAAATGAAATAGAAGATGATATTGAATAAGAAGGTCCTAATTAGTCCTCAAAACAGTCTCACATCAGAGGACTATGTCTTAAGAGAACATTGCATTTATCACTGACTTCCAGGAATAATTATCCTGAATTATCCAAAAATTTTACTATCTTTCTTCAAGAAAAATCCAGTAAAATGCAATTTTCATAAAACATTTTATCTGTAAATTTTCATGATGCTATGTAGAAAAATAAAAATTATGTCCATGATTTGTTTTGCTGTGTGTTTCTATAACAGCAGCCACACAATGTAGTGAGTCTCTGTAGCTACATTTTTGGAAACAGGTAATGGCTTTCTTGCTTGGTATGCTGTCATAGTTTGGAGTTCCCAGAATCAGAGATGAATATTTCTGTTTATCAATGCAGTTAATTTTAAAATCTTGTTCTTCCAGAAAATATCAACATAGAAGCAAAGGAATGACAGAAAGTTGAAGCTGGTAAGCAACTGTGCAAATTCAGGTGCCACAAGATCAAGAGAGGATGTAGAACAACCTGTAGGGAAGTCTAGATTATAACTCACATACACATTACAGAATTGTGTGAGCGTTGGATAAGTGTGCTGAGCTTTCATGAAACAGTCTTTGGTCAACAAATTCAAGAGAGTCCATGGGGAGGGATGGCAGGGGTAAAAATAAAAATAATATCCAAAGTGGTCCCAATGGCCTGAGGGCAGTGACCTAAAGATCTGCAGTAGCTAATCTTTGAAAGTACGTTGAAAACCTTTGCTCCATCTACACCAAGGGAAATTATGAACTTGAGCAGTCACTGTTAATGTCTGTCACCTATGGGAAATGCCTTCAAGATGCTGAGAAAACATATCCACAGCCAATGAAGCAGTTGTAGTAAAATGTAACACTTAATCAAAGGATCGTCATTTAAGACACTGTGAAGTGAGACAGTCAAGGTTAAGCCTGTGTGCTAAATGACACTGGAGAGATTCATGGAATGCATTGAGCTTTACTTGGTTTTTAAAGATGTGAGGCTTAATTGTAAGATGAGATGTCATTTAAAGTCAGTGAAAATGGAAGATTTTGCAAGTTGCAAAGAAAATGCTGGACTAGAATGAGACATCTGGAAAGCTTGCTGGGAATAAGCCTCTGGGAAAGGGAAAGGGAGAAAGGCAGAGTGACCAAGGATGGCTCAGGACTGCTGTGCCAGCTGACCTTGCTTCTGCATAACACACACAGGAAGCCCTTGAGTCATGAATTTTTTCAGAGGACCCCGTGTCGAGCAGAAAGCGCTGGACCTTCGAACCATTGCTTTGTCCACTCACTAAGAGGCCATCTTGGGAATGGCCACCATGACTTGCAGGCTGATGTGATGTTTGAAGAGGACAGCCACTGCTGACTCCTAGGCTTCTACTCTCCTCCTGACTGATTAGCAAGTACTTTGCTGAAAGGGATTCTAAGTGATACAGTCCCCTTGAAACACACATGATTAAATGCAAGAGTGTTATGAGGCATGGGAGACAACGTCATCGACTGTAGGAATAGAATAGGAACCACCTTTGTGATCCCGAGAAGTGTCAGATGATAGAAGTATTCTTTAGATTTCTCCAGTGTGTGCTCATTTTTCTTTGAATTAAAAAGTCTGGTATTGTTTCTGAGAGTACCTCCCGAATACATGCCCATTTTAAAAAGTTTTGTAACTGAATAACTGAATTATTTCAGTCAGAATCATGTTACCGAAGGAAAGGTTTGGAGAAGATTCAATGTTCAAGTTTAGCTGAAGGAAATCTAATTTTCTTAAATAGGTGGTAGAGTAAGAGAAAGAAGTAACTGAAGTGGAAAACAGAAAAGTACAGATAAAATTTATCTTCTCTGTCAATGGACCTAAGGCCAAATCATTTCTAACAGAAGCAACTGACTTTGTGCACAAATGACTTATTTGTAACTTCCTAGATCATTAACATCTTTGTAATTACTGGATTATTTATCTGTGAGTATCACATTTCTGCTTCGTGAAGTTATTTGGTAGGCCAAATAAGATAAAATGTCACATCTTGTTGATTCTAAGAGTCAGTTATTTTGTTCACATTTCTAACAAAACTAAACGGGAACAATAGCAACCAACAGCAGGTTACAGTCTCTGTTGTCTAACATGGCTGTGGTTATGCACAGTCAAAGTTCTGACCTTAAAACCTTAAAAAATAGCGGCAAGAGATTGGAAAAAAATACCAGAGACAGTGGCAGAGTGATCTTGGGAAACAAATGAGTTTGTTGAGCTGCATGGAACCCTGTTATTCAGGCAAGTTTTGCAAACTTCTAGATGTTTAAATGCAACATTGGCCACCAATACACACATACAAAGATTTCAGCACCAAAAAGGCTTAGCTTCTTTCTTAGATTCATTTATGGAAAACTGAGCCATGAACTCTTAGTGATGGAGGATGTTGTATTAAATGGTGCATCACTGTACCATTCCAGGTCCCCAAATCAATAGGTGGACCCTTTAGTGATGCTGTATGATCATCTCAACCAATATATTGTATCTTTACTTTCATTTATATAATAGGGAGTTGTAGTAAAAGTAAATAAATTTCTCAATAAGACCATATACATTTTTTCATAAATATAAAAGTAGTGATCAAAGTAGTAAGAGTACATGTCAGAGCTTGGTTGGCTACATTTTTTTTCTTTCTCCATGATCCATAAAATGATGATGAATCTCAGAGCAGATTGTTCAATTTGATGACTTCTGACATGGGTCGTGATTGGCATATCATAAATTTCAGTGAGAGTGACTTGACTAGTTACATATGTTGAAACTTATCTGGATCATTAAAAGTGATTCTCTGCAAACACAAATACTATGAAAATAAAGATATATGGAATTAAATCATTAATATTTTCTTGCTCTATGTTATATTTTCATCAATGACTCTATGCTGCCTTACCTACCTACAATTATATTCTATCAAATATGAATAAATCCAGAAAGTCAGGTACTTTTAAATGACAGTGGTGAAACAATGAGCTTGGTTTTCCCCCCTATATTAAATAACTCTTGCTGCATAGCAGAGCACAGTAATGTTTAGATTTTCAAGATATGTTTAATGTGAAGCTTCACTGAGCTCTACAGTGTCAACAGGACTGATTTAGCAGCTGAGTTAGCGAAATGAACACATCTTCCGGCCATTTTAGTCAGAGCTTGAAAGGCAAAGCGTGATTTAAGGTGTTGCCTAGTCCAGAACAGAAAGAAGCATAAGGTCAGGGCTGGAGAGATGACTCAACATTTTGAACCCTAACTGCTTTTGCTGAAGACCCAGGTTCAGTTCCCAGCACCCACATAGCATCCATCAGGGATCTGATGCCCTCTTCTGACCTCTGTACTGATGCCCTCTTCTGACCTCTGTATGACACAGACAAACTTACATACATGCAGGCAGTACACTCATACACATAAAATTAAATTAATAGACAAAATATTTTTTAAAAAGAGAAAGGAGCAGAAGAATAACTCAGTGGTTAAGAGCACTGGTTGTTTTTACAAAGGACCTGGGTTCAGTTCCTAGCACCCACATGGTGGCTAACAATAGTCCATAACTTCAGTTTCAGGGCATCCAACATCCTCTTCTGGCTTTCACGGGTATTGCATGCACAGATGCAGTTGCTGGCAATACATAGACTCAAACACATAAAATAAAAAATATTTCTTTTAATTCATTTCATTTTATGTATATGAGTGTGTATGTATGTCAGTGTACCTGTGTTGTGCAATGCCCACAGAGCTCAGAAGAGGGTGTGGGATCCCCTGGAACTGGAGTTACAGATAGTTATTAGTTACCATGTGGGTGCTGGGATTTGAACCCGGGCAGGTCTTCTGCAAGAATAGCCAGTGCTCTTAACTATTGAGCTATCTCTCAGTCCTATAAAATAAAAATATTTTTTAAAAAACTTTAGAAAGAAAGAAAGAGGCAGAGGCAAAGGAGAGGTGATAAGCTACTGAGCACCATGGGCTCAACCAGGAGCTTATGTCTCTTCTACAACTGTCTTTATTTAGCATCCTGTTCTCACTCAATTGTCCAGTTATTGCTTTTTTTTTTTTTTGGTTTTGACCTTATTCATAACCATTCTTCCTTTCCTAAAACAATTTAATTCATATATTAGTTATAGAAAATCATCTATATCAGTATCAGATTTTTATATTAAATGAAATTTTCTATGAAGTTTATCTGACAATTTTCATAATGATAAGACAATGTTTACGGCAAGTTGTCTAATCAAATACATTTCATCCAAGCTTACAAAATATCTTTAGGACAGATAGCTTATTTCAGTTTTGAAATTTCATATTATAATGGGGAAATGGTTGGCTTTGAAATGGACTGTCATACTATACTTAATATTCTTCACATTTACTGGTATTTCAGACAAGACTATATACTTAGCACAAGTTGCCGGAGTAGCAGTGACACACAACCTGCTGCGCATCTGCTCCACTCCATAACCCACTCTTAGCATCTGTTGCAGTTTCCCTTTATTTGCATACAATGGATATGATTCGTAGCTGAAACAATCGTGGATAAATAGTTAACAGTAGTGAATGAAAAGTATTAACCAGTTCTGCACAGAAGCCAGAGAAGAGCCGTAATTTTGAGGGAGCTGAGGGCTCCAGTTCCTGAGTGTGGTTTTGGTGGATGACGCTCCACAGTGGGGAAGTTTAAGAGAGTTAAAAAAAATATAGACACAAGTGAACAGTTTTTAACTTCTGAGAACGTGAGCTATATAAATGGTCTCTATAGGAATGCCCATGATGAGAAGAGTAAATATTACTTTCTACCATTTCTGGCCCCAATCTGTTTGTATTTTGTGTACTTTTCTCTGTTCCCCTTTTCTTGCTGGAAAATATAATCACAGAAGTTTAGCATCAAAGAGAACTAGTGTTTCTTTTCACCTAGTTTTGTGAAACTTGGGATCTTAAGAAGCCCTGCCAACTCACAGTCTATCAAGTAAATACCTGCACTAGAATCTATCTCTGAGTTTGCAGCTCCCCATCTAATCCCTGGTCTGCTCCTGGTCGATCAACTTATTAATAGCCAAGAAATAAAAATCTACCACGTGGGATAAAATAATATTTAAGTGATAAACTTCTTTTACCATGAAATCCAAGTCCATGCAAACCACTTCTAGGTTTTTTTCCCCCTAAAATTTCTCTTCAGCATGAAGAAGACCTGCAAAATTATTTAGAAGTGTAAAAGATACATCTCATCCCAGAGACTCCTGGTATTTCCAGGTGTTTCTCCCATGTGGGAGAGGAAAATGCCCTCTGGTCTTGGGCTCACATCTGGAAAACACATTAACCACACACGTTTTTAAAAATTCCATAGCTCTGGCCCAGTACAATGTTCGTTTTCTTAGAAATGCAAGCTTATTTTTATTACTCCTTAGGAATATTTAGCCTTCCTGAATGTACAGTTTGCTATTTGAAAATCTGAAAGGTGCCTTTGGTTAAAAACTCTTTCCAAGTGTGTTTTTTGCCTAAAGTTGAGATGGTTTTATTTGTTTTTTTTTTTTTTTAAACTTAAAACTTGATTCTAAGTGATCACGATTTGTGCTGCACATGCATGGGAAGTTTAGTCAGGGTTATTAATTTTTTAATTTGAGATTGGTTCTTTTGTTGTTTTCATGATAGAATTTTCTTACTGATTTTCACATTATTGCTACCTAAATTCGTCTCATTACTTTATTCTTTCCTTTCATTAACTATACTTGAGTTCAAACTGTTGCTTTTAATCACGGTGCATTAAATTTTAAAAAACTATTTTCTGAGTAAATCTTTGTTGAGAGTCTTTGTACAGGGACACTGGGTTCCAGCAAAGAATAAGGAAGAAAGGGACGCAAGTATCATGGAATTTGCCTTGAAATAGAAGGTGGTAGACTACTAACAAGCAGACAAATAAATGTGAACCATAATGTTAGATTCTAGTTAACTGCTTTAAAAACATAAAAGAGAATGAAGGGTGCTAGGAGAGGCTCATGGTTTTAGACTGTGACCAGCAAAGGGCTCTCCGAGGAAGCAGCACTACAGGAAAAGGCAGTAAGTCCATACTCAAGGGGAAGAGGGTTCCTACAAAGGGAGCATGCAGGCAAAGAGCAAGCCAGCAATGCTCAGGGACACCAGAATGAGGTAAATGGTTGGAATGTAGAAAAGGGAAGAATAATGTGAGATGAGGGCAGATGAAGCTGTTTCATTCAAGGCTTCATAGGACTTGGGAAGTAAGGAGTCAAAAGAAACTAATGGAGAAATGTAATGGTGGCAGGAAGGATTAGAAGAATGGGGAAAGGAAGGAAGGGAGAAATATAAGAAAGGATTCTGGAAGAGGCTGTGAAATCATAGAGACCTGGATGTTGGAGAGAAGTTACAGGGCAGTGCCTAGAACTGAAATAGACTAGAATATCACGTCTTTCCTAAGGATAAGCATAATCAGACGATGCTGTACCTCCGCTGGCTGTAAAACAGAAATTCACAAGAGATCCATATGTTTGAAAACCCTTTAGCAAGTAGCATATTGCACTCAAGGTGTGTTACTTCAGCATGTGTAGCAGGTTTGTGTGTGAATTCATTCACCTTCCATTGCATTACATCCTAGATGTGCTTTATTAGCATAATGAATCCTTGAAGTTATACTCCTGTGTAAGTAAAGTGCAAAAGCAGTCAGCCCATTTGTTCTGCCTGCTTTGATGTAAGCAGGGTTTGGACACTGTGTGTCCTGTCCCTCTTCACCTGATGACAACAGGTATACTAAATGTGTGGGTGGCCCAGAGCTACTGAACATGCTTCAGAGGACTCTGAGAGAAACTTATATCCAAATCTCAATTTGGAATGAATATGATCAGAGATGGGGGGAGGAGGAGGAGAAGAACAGGGGGAGAGAGAGGGGGGTAAAAAAGGGAAAGAGAGAAGGAGAAAGAGAGGGTGTGGGAGAGATTACTTTTCCAGTTTTATGACTATTGTCATGTATTGCTGAGAAATACCGTGCCCACATTTTACATCATTTCAGGTCTGAGGAACTTTCCATGTGAATGAAGCACAGGTCTCTCTTTCCCTCTGACCCACTTGATGCTGCTGATCTTACCAAATACTTGAGCTCATTCTTCCTTGGTGCCCATTGACCAGAGACTGCAGACAGGTTTGGGATGAAGAACATGGATTTCACTTAGTGTAAGCTTCTTGCCCTGAGAACTGGGCATCTTCTTATTTCACAGTTGCCTTGGTATACACATTACTAATTGTTTCACAATCTTAATAAATATGATCCTTAAGATTTTTTGACATTCTTTTTAAAAATATGTTTAATTTTTTTTAAATAAATCAAATGATCTGCCTGACACACACCTTTACTCTCAGCACTTGAGAGGCAGAAACAGGTAAACTTTTGTGAGGTCAGTCTGTCTGCAGAGTGAGTTCCAGACCAGCTGGGGTTTCAGGGAGACCCTGTCTCAAAAAGACCAAAAAAAAAAAAAAAAAAAAAACCAACAAAACACAGAAAAAGGAAATGATCAGATTTATCCCTCATCCCCCATTCCCTCTTCTCAAATCCCTTCTCTATATCACACCCCTTTTCCCCAAGTCTAAGGGATCATCAAGGAAGAGGGAGGTGGAGAGATTGTAAGACCCAGAGGTAGTGGATGACTGCACTGAAACAGTATATTCTGGACATGAAAGGGTGGTTGTATACATGAACTTGCAGTGGCTCTGACTGCATGCATAAGGTCTATACAAGACCAAATAAGACAAAATTCAAGCACGGACGAGAGGGGGAATCACAAAACCACATCCTTAGCTGAGGAGCTACTGGCAATTGAATTCTGAGAGAGGAAAAGTAAGTTTTCTTCAGGGATGAGGATACCCACGTTCCAATAGATGCCTACATATATGCACCAACTAGCAGCATTTAGTTGATACGGTGGGTATAAACAGTTTTAAAAGTCAAATGACACGGTATGTTTAGGCTAATGTTTAAGTCTTTTGCCCTGAAACTGAATAGAAAGACAGAAAAAATTAAGGGAATATGGGGGGGGGGGCTATTGATTCCATGGATCTGGCTTAAGTCTCTCACTGGCTGAGAGGAAGTTGGACACACCCTGCAATGGTCTATACTCCCTTTTCTGAGAAAAATCTCAAAAACAGGATTATGAACTGTGTTTACTGCCAAAGCGTATTCCTGGACCTCCTTGAGACCGATGTGTAGTTAGCACTCTTTTGATGCTTCCTTGGTATTGCATGCTTTTCATCCTAGCACTTGGGAGGCAGAGGCATGCAGTTCTCTGAGAGATCAAGGGCAGCCTGATCTACATAGTGAGTTCCAGGGAGATCCTGGCTCCAAACAACAGCAACAAGAGCCCCACAAAAAACTCCTTTGACCCTTTTGGACTTGGTTGTTATCTGGTAGCTAGTAAACCTGCACAATGTACTTCAAACTACTGTACAGTCTCTTTAGAAAAAGAAAGTTTCTTTAGATAAAAGCAATTGCAGGAGAATATTTTTATTGCTGGGCATGATGACACATACCTTTATTTCAGCAGAGGTGGGTTGATCTCTATTAATTCAAGGCCAGCCTGGCCTACATAGTAAGGTCCAGGCCAGCCAAGGCTGCATAGTGAGACCATGCCTCAAAAAAAAAAAAAAAACAAAAAAAACAAAAAAAACAATTTAAATTTAGTCTTCTAAAATTACATATAGATTATATTCTTTGTTTGATGTAAATTCAAAAGTCCTAAAATCAGGGCTGCAGAAGAAGCTCAGCAGTTAAGAGCACTGGCTGTTCTTGCAGAGAACTTGGGTTCAGGTCCCACATGGTGGCTAATAACAGTCCATAACTCCAGTTCTAGGGAATTCATATGATACCCTCCTCTGGCCTCCATGGGCATTGCACACATGGGTGGACTCATATATACAATCAAAACATTCATACTCATAAAATGAAAAACTAAAAAAAAATCACCCCTTCCCCCACATATACAAACACTTAACTGCCCTCCCCTCCCCACAGGTAAGCACCTATTTCTCTTGAGAAGTCTAAACCTTCCCCTTGACTGTACACTGCTATTTTCCCTTTTCTTTTTGTAAGATTTACTAGTCTAGTTGCTTCTTATTGTCCATTTCCTTTGAGTTTTCATTCATTCATGTATTTCTTGATTTGTTCCTTTTATTTTGGAGGATTTCCTTTGCCATCTAGCGTCTAGTCAGTTTTAGTGATTTTCCCTCTGTCTTTTTATTGAGAATAGAACACAAAGGTGGGATTCAACTCAGCCGAGTCATCTATATCTAGTGGTTATTATTCTATTCAGGTATTGGTTTTATAAAAACTAATAATTTTATCTTTAGAGGGAAACAAGATTGGCACAACCATATAGGGCAAGAACTAGATTGTCACTGTTCATTGAATCCATTTTCCTTTTATTTTGTGTTTTGGGATAGGATGTGTAGCCCAGGTGAATGTCTAACTCTGAAAATGATGTATTTGAACTCTTCTGATCTTCCTGCCTTCACTTCCCAAGTGGTTTGATTACAGGCCTAAAATACCACACCTAGCTTACATGATACTGGCTGTCAAATCCAAGGCCTCGTGCATGCTAGTCAGAGTTGCATCCCCAGCGCACAACCCATTTTCAGTTAATCTCTGTGGTCAACTGAACTGACCTGTCCTGTGCCCAGCGTGTCTGAGTTGAGCATCTCTTCAATTTACCCATTAGGGTTGGGAAAGATGTTATTCCCAGTTGGAGTGAGGCATAGGAAGAGACCTAAGATCAAACTGCTCCTTGACTCCAGGGCATACACCTACACCCAGGAGCACCTGGAAGCAGGGAATGGAATCCATAGGACTTTAAAAACAAAACTTTAAAGAAAAATAAACAAACAAAAATATTTTAAAAATAAAAGGATAGCTCTTCCTTACCCAGTAGTAATCAGCTGCCAATAATTATTTGATAAGATTGGGGTCTGATGCCCATTTCCACAGTTCTGTGCTGGGGTTTTGGGTTTTGTCTGCTTGAGTTGGCAAAAATCTTGTGCGTGCCGACACCATTGCTGTAAATTCATATGAACAAGGTCCCAGGAACTTGTAGGGCTCTATTTCCATATGTTCATGCACATCTTTCCTGGCTCTTACAAAGGTTCTTGAGCCCTGGGTGGGTGGCGTTTAATATAGGCATCCTGTCCAAGGACCCATACTCTGCAGACTCTTAATCTCCACACTTTGGTCGTTTGTGACCTTTTGTGTTCCTGGCCCTCTGTTGCGTGAGGGAGCTTCATTAATGAGAGTTCAGAGATGCATTAGCTCTAGATAGGCTGACTAGATAAACTTGCACTGAGGGACATCTGAGGATACTAACTCAACATTTAAGCCTTAACACAAGTGACAGAATGTATGAATTCCAGTCGGGGGGCTATGGGAGGGTGCCAATGGGGAAGGGATACAAAGATGATGAGATTGCTCTGTATGAAATACATAAAAAGTCAATAAAAATTTACAAAAAATAAAAAAATAAAGGACAGACAATATGGAGAATATGAAATCTGGGGGGTGGGGGTAGGAGGCAGAGGGTACAAAGAGGGAGTATATTTGTGCACATACACAATTGGGTGGGGCAATCAGAAAAGCTAATTCAATAATCAGTTTTAGTAACAGAAATAAAGTATTTGAAACAAGCAGGCTGAAAGTACTGATCTGGTTCACATATATTAGACGACATCTCCTTTAATGGCCTCAGCACTGCATAATACTTCACAGAAGACAGCCTCTCCAGATAAAGCTAAATCACCAAAGAAGCTAGAGCATCACGACTTGAAGGCAGAATATACAAGGGAGATGTGAAGACCATGAGAGTGCCTGTCTGTAAGAAGTGTAGAGAGATGGGGAGAGGAAACGGTTAGGCAGTGGTTCTGGGAAAGACAACCTTCTAACTTCAAATTCTTGAGTCCAGTCCACTGCCAAGGTATTAGGTTCAATGGTCTCTTTGAATAGATCTGGAGCTGAAGGGTGAAGACTGAACAATCGGCATTCAGCAAAGGGTAGACTCTTCTAGCTTTGTGTTTTCTTGCCAAGTTTGCCTAATCATTTGGCAAGAATGTTGTCAGCAATCTTAATTTTGAAGAAAAAGGTCTTTAAAGGAAATTATTCTATTCTAAATTCTATGATTTTCGTGACCTTAAGATTTAAGGACTATGCTTCCAGTCTCTCGGAGCCTTGTTCCACATGCCTGGGCTTTTTATACACGCACTTCGTTGTCCTCAGAGCTGATTTCAGGTCTTCATAGTCATAAGAAATGAGATACACAGGACTTTGCATGTGGCACATGTCCTTCAAGTCCCACAGACTAAAAGAGGTGAAGAAGTCGTTATTTCTAAAGCTTTTAATACTTGAGCAGAAAAAATAAATAGGCTGCTTTCTAAAAAAACTAAACATAAATTCACCCTTTCATTTTGACAAAGTTTCTGTGGTTCTAAGATATTTACTGAGTCACCTAGTCAACCACAAAATAACCTTTCAACTTAGTGGGAACATTATACCTGAAACCTTGTTATATCCAAAACATAATCCAAATATTAAGCATTTCTCAGTCACTTAGTACATACTGTCTTTGCTTCACAGCTGAACAGTGAAAACTTGACTGGGCCTAGTGTTGCAAGCCTGTAATCAAGGTACTTAGGAAGCAAAGACAGAAAAATCGCAAGTTCAAGGCCTGTCTGGATCACAAAATGAGTTTGAGGTCAATCTGGACAATATAGTGAGACTCTGTCTCAATACATACATACATACATACATACATACATACATACATACACACACACACATAAAAAGAAGGCAGGAGATGTAGCTGTGGGATAGACAACTTGCATAGCATGCTTAAGCCCTAGGTTCAGTCTCATGTATATACACACACAATGTGTGTGTGTGTGTGTGTGTGTGTGTGTGTGTGTGCGCGTGCGTGTGTGTCTTCTAATTGTTATTATTTCTGGGGATTTCATTTAAATTTACCTTATGATTCAGAAGATCTGTGGAAGGAGGCAGAACATTTTTATTTCTAGAAACACAACACATAACTAAATGCTACACTCAGTGAAAGTACTGCAGGCTTAAAAAAACTATTTTAATCCACAAATATTGAAAATCTTCAAGCATCAGATCCCTATTTTACAGTGATCCCTTTTTCTCTTCAGAAAATAAGCATAAAAAGGTAAATAATGCATGGTCAATTTGTTAAAGCTTCATGTTGTCACTGCAAATTCCTGCTCAGGCTTCTGGCTGGGTGCACCTCTTCTACTGTTTTCATCTTCCCTAGTCACCAAAGTTTCTTGAAGTTGGCAGGCAAGCCTGTCTACATATCTCTGTAGTGGTAGGCATGGGTGAGAAGGAATGCGGTGCTAAAACTTGTACTAGGAGTGGAAGCACCAGACACTCTCAGCCCAGCCCTGGTTCCTGGGCATTGCAAAGCTTCTTTTGTCATTATGTGCAAATAGACTTCTTGGAACATCAGTGCAATATACCCAGTGGTTCAGTAGCTCTGAGGGAGGAGACTGAAGCTGCATATTTCTAGTAAGTTCCCAGATGGTGCTGATGCTGCTGGTCCACTGAACTCCCACAGGCCTTTCTGTCAAACAGACCCCTCCCTATAGGATGAGCAGGTCACGTGACCTAGGGAACCTGCCAACCTGTCTGGACCCAAGCCCTTCTTTCTAATCTGGGTACCAAGAGCTCAGAATTCTTTGCTCAGATTATTGTGGAGGTAGAAAGCTTTTGCAATGTGATAGTAATTAAGAACTTTGCAATAAGGAAAACTCTTGATACAGGTATGGGGGAGGTGAGTAGGAGTCTCCCCATCCTGCCCCTGTGGTTGCCCAGGATGGAAGTCTTTGTTTTCCAAAGTTTTCACATTCCTGTAACCTTTGTGGTCATATGTTACCTTGCTTAATTATCACGTGTACCTTTTACTTAATTGTCACCTATGTGCTGTTTTGCCTTTTGTTGCATTTCCCCACACATAAGTATAAAAGCCCCCCAAAACTTGAATGAGGGGTCTGACTCCCTTATTCCTGGTGTCATCACATTAAACTTCCTCTCCTCACCTGACTTTGGCTGTTGTTTTCTGATTTTTCCATAACAAGATATCCTCTAATACCATGCCCTGGACTGCATGCACCTGTTCCCAGGCTTCTGCCGATGGATCTAAGGGCTGACAAAGGCCAGCTGTTTAGAGACAGTCCATGCATAGTACCTCTTGGTACAGACAGAGGCAGCGAATAATAAAAAAGAGATCAGAGGACCCTGTTTTCCTTCTTGCTGCAGCAGGCTGTGTTGGGGCTTCTTCTTTCATCTATTTGTGTAGATGCCAGGGAAATAGTCTACCCTGTTGTAATTTATGCCTCATCTTAAGGCTACAAAGTCACTGATGATTCTTGGAAAGGCTGATTTCAGGAGGGGCCATTGTTCATAAAGTGCTCTCTCTAGGGTAAATCAAGATTGTTTCCTTCGTCCACCTGCATATTCTCCCAGCTGGCCTTACAATGTAGATGACCATGCATGAGCTTTGGAATCCACTGATTTTAGCTGAAATCCCACTTTAACTTTCAGCAAGTCATTTCGTTTGTTTGATTTCAGTTTTTTATCTTTAAGTTGAGAATAAAATCAAATTACATCTCCACTCTCTTCCACCCCCACATTATCATCCAATTTAATTTTAATCTTCCTTCTGTCTTAGTTCATTTTCTACCTTTTTAGTGTGGATCAGGGACCTGTGTCTAATCCAGAAGTAACTTTCCACTGGACTCTTTGATCTTTTAGCAGTTGTGTTTTTGTTTTGATTGACAACTCATTAGTCCTCTGCACTCCCAGAAGGGAGCATGTCCCCTTTGCCCTTGGTACACCTCCTCCATCTGGCACAGAGCCTGGCACCTGAGGTTCTGAATGCTGAAAACATAGAAGAGAAAGGGGTGGATTTGGGACAACTGTAATTTGGACTTCCAATTCAAGGAAAAACTGTGGCTTGATAAGAGGCTGCCCTGGACAACTGGAAGCATGACACATGGTTTAGAAGCTTGAAAACAAAATATCCACAGTTAAAAACAAAGCATTAAATGCACAGTTGTGTTTGCCAGCTTTGCTCCCCCGAAGTCCTCATGCATGGTCGGGGCATCTTCCTTAAAAGCTTGTGGTGAGTGATTCCCTACAATGTGCAGTCCATAGCCTTCCCCTTCCTTTCAAAACGGGAATTCCTTTAAAGGTGATTTTTCTCTATGTGCCAGCTCAAATATCCTTTTGTTAAATGTTTCTGGGTCCCGTACTTGACGAAAGAAGTGATTTTCTCAAATCTGTGAACAGGGCACATTTTTGTAAATGTCAAAAAAAAAAAAAATCTGCTTGTACAACTGTTTCTAATTACTTCCCTCCCTAGACTCTCCACTGGAGGAGTTTGGCACCAGGACCCCGCCCAGAGCCACTCTACTGCCCAAGTCCTCACAGGCAATTGCGACTCCGGGAGCAGTCCAGGGGCCGCGAGCTCCTGTGTCCTAGGTCTGTCTGCCTGGACATCTGCAGGTGGCACTTCTCCCGCAGGCTCTGTGCTGAGAGCCACGCTTTACAGAAGTGCAGCTGGTCTGTCCTCCTGCCTGCATGGCCCGGGAACTCAGCATGTGTTCCCAGGGCTTCAGGAACTTCCTGCTGCTGGTGTCCTCCCTTCTCTTTGTAGGGCTATCAGCGGCTCCCCAAAGCTTCTCACCCTCCCTGAGGTAAGTTGGGTTTGTTATTCTTTAAGACAGGCCTGCCCTGCTGTGAGTGGTGGCAGAACTCATGACTGTCCTAAGCCAAGAGCAATTGCTAAGTTGGATGTGGGATAAACTGTTTGCAACTGTTTTGATTTTTTTCTCTTACACCAACTCCGAGTGTTGCTTGATCTTTGTTCTTTCACTTTTTCTTTGGAAAAATACACTTACTGAATAAAAATATTTTTTTCTTCCTCTGCAAATCTGTATCAGGAGGGGTTTTTGCGGTGAGTTAAAGGTGTATTTATGGGCACCTGTGTCACCCCATTGCCTATAAAGAAGCTTTATTCCCACAGAATCATAGTGTCTCTTACATTTTGCATTATACTCTGAAAGAGACGATGAGCTCCACAGCAATAACTCAATTTTTTAAAATGTAAAGTTTTTAAGGTCCGCTTCATGCAAATTTTAAAAGTACTATTCCCTATTCTATACATAATACATTTTAACTTTTTCTGTATATTCATCTTTTTTGTTCATGAAATAACCTCCCTCCGGCGATTAGATTTTTTTTTTTAAGAGAAAAGTCAGCCAAGTGTCATACCTCGGATTAATTTGTATTTAATTTAAATTTGAATTTAAGATTCAGTAGCAATCAAGGGCCAAGGGCCCAGGGTTTGGGATTATCACTTCTGTCTGCTAGGAAGGTTGTATTTTGTGTCATAGTAGTTGCAGGTGTGTTTGGGGGAAAACACAGCCCTTCCAGGCGATAGTTGACGCCCCCCCCCCGAGAGAAATGATGCCACAGCTTTCTTACCTATAGCCTATAGCGTGGGTGGACACAGACATTGAGGAAGAGTGGGCTGGGGATAGAAAGGGAAGAGTCTGTGTCTGAACTTTCTCACCTCTTGCAGAAGTGTGTCCGGCACTCCCTGCAGGCTTTCCCCCGCCCAGTCCGAGCGCCGGTGCCGCGCCCCGGGCCAACCTCCAGGGAGCGCCCCCTGCCATGGCCGAGGTCGGTGCGAGTGTGGCGTCTGCATCTGTCATGTGACTGAACCCGGCACCTACTTTGGGCCTCTGTGTGAGTGTCACGATTGGGTGTGTGAGGCTTACGACGGAAAAACTTGCGCAGGTAAGTTCTGGGGGTCATCATTCACCCCCAGTGGGATTTCTGCAGCGTTTAGGAAAGTAAAAAAAAATGGTGTGCACCTGCTGTCAGGCAGGCACCAAGTTGAGTTATTGCAATCCAAGGACGTCTCATTTCTACCCAATTTTGGCATCATTTATTACAATATTTCTCCCTCCTCTGGGGCTAACATTTAAATGGAAACGATTCATATACGTTTTACTGATCTCATTCCAAATTTCACTTGCTTCCATTGAAGTTCCTTATCATGAACTAGATTCTCCACAGTCTCAGAAAATGGAGTAATCTTAATGGGCTTCTTTATCCCTGTGAAAAATGTTAATCATATTTGAAGATTATAATCTTTATTTTATAGGAAACCCAGAGAGATGCTATTTCCTTCAAAACCAATTGGCAGATATGTCTTTAAGCTTGGGTTTGCCCTTTCACTCTTGGGGTGTAGGCCATGGAGAAGGGTTCACATCTAACACTGAGATGGGGAAAGCATAAATAGGCATATATTTACTCAGAAGTATTTATTATCGTATTGTCCTAGATGCTTGAATTGTTGAGCTGCAGTGAAATGTGGTGTTTTTGGAGTGAAAATACATTTGTTTCCCTTGCACATTTTAAAGAAGCAATTCAAGTTTTGATATTGGAAAGGGTCAAGAAATTTCTTGGTAGACACCCTTAAACTCTTACCAGCTTCATATGTCATTTACGCAGTGCACTGTGACCACTGCAGGAACTCTATTAACAAAAGGCCAACTGGATGTATTCCAAGCAGGGCTTGGCAAATTAGTAGGAAAACATAGCCTTAAGACTTCTAAGATGAAGATGTCCAACAGTAACATAGATCAAAAATAAACTTATAGCAAAAAAACTTTTCTTCGGCATCTGGGCTCTAGAGTGTATCATGAAAGTTCTTAATATTCAAGCTGTTTGACAGTGGAAAAAGTAGTCTTAGAAGTAACTCAGAGGGGCACAGGTGCTTCTAACTAGTTTGTGAAACCTTGTGAGGATTGTGCCCAACCCTTCTTATTTTGACTTCATCAGCCTCACAGCTAGAATTATTAGTGGTAGCCATTAGGGATGAAAGCAATGATACTTCATTCCAAATTCAATCATCATCCAATCTCTTCTTTACTGCCTCTGGAAAAGCCTCCACAATATCATGAGTTTTGAACAAAATTTCCAGGACTTTTTCTGTTGTTGATTCATTAGAAAATAAGGTGTAGGATGCAATCTTCGGCTGGTAAAATTAGCCACAATAGCTAAGTGCCATCCTATAAGCTTGCCCTGCCGAGGACCTCGGCTGACGCCATGCTGTGATGTGGCTCTGTAATGCTGTGATTTGGAGTATTTTCTCTTACCATGGGAGGGATTGGTCATTCACTCAAAACATCTTAGTCACTGCATTCCTTTCTTCCTGATACAAAAAGCAACACTGAGTCACATGGTACTGTTTGGTTTTGTGCATTTCTACAGAGAGCAAAATACTTTTTGTTCCAGGACTGAGTGAAATTCCTTTGTTCATTTGACTTTCTTACTTTGCAAATAAATATGCATTGGCTGATGTCCATGGGTCATTGGTAGATTCCCCATGCTCCAGTGGAGGACACCGTACCCATACACATATTAGTAGCACTAATTTGACTCAGTGGGTTAGAAAGGACAAACAAAAACATTTGGTGCCAGCATGGTGAGGCATGCCTTAAATTCCAGCACTCGGCACTCCAGAGGCAGAGGCAGGCAGCTATCCCTGAGAAGGAGGCCAGCCTAATTCACAGAGTTCTAGGCCAGCTGAGGCTATAGGGAAACCCTTTCTCAAAAAAATTATAAAAGAAAGGCACAAAGTTGGGAGGAAGATGTGATGGGCAATTCTGTGGAAGGTGGGAGAGAGTGAGAGAGGGGAGGATATGATGAAGATACATTGTATACACTTATGAAATTTTCAAAGAGTAAATACAAATTTTAAAAAATTTAAAAAGAGAAATTTCTTCTCAGAGTTTTCTGTGGAATCTGCTGCTGCTAATACTGTGACCCCATTTGCCTGCCCAGAAAAATTTCTTACCTTGCCTGCTTACCTTCTTGTTCTGTGCTTTGGAGTTAGCTTCTTAATCCCATTTCCAAAAAATCCCAATTTCATAACTACTGTGGAAATGGCATTTTTGTTTGTTTGTTTATAAGTACATCTGGCATTTGCCTTGATAAGTCCCTATAAGTTCTTTGTGGAAAAACAGTAACTGCCAGAAACTTCCTCCCCTACTATGAAGAAAACATTATGCCCTGGTAGCATATTTTCAGTATAGCATTTGTTAGAATATTTGCAGGATTAAAAACCCAGTGCTTGCAGTTATGTGAACTTAGTGACCTAAACACCCAGAGCCTTCCTTTCTTCATCTGAAAAATTGTAATCTTAACAGTAACTGTCTTAAGGAATTGTTATAAGGTTTGACAGGTGTAAAATACTTGGCACAGTGTCTGGCACAAAGTGAGTGCTCAGTACACACTAATGCTAGGTGTGCACAGCATGATTGTATAATGTACAAAAGGTGGGGGATGTGTAACTAGTATATGGATAGATAGATGGAAAGCCAAAAAGATAGAGAGCCTGGCCTTGTGGTTGTTGGGTATTTGAGGAAGTGAGAGCAATTTAATTTTTTCATGTAGTCATGGCCTGTTATTGATTTGGGGTCCCAAAAGCCAAGCAAGAATAGTAATTTTGGCCCAGCCTCAGAATATCTGTACTATATACACTGTGCCCTTTTAAAGTGAAGTCAATTAGGATTCTTATACAGTGAATCATAAGAGTCATCGTTATTTTAGTTTGAGCTGGTTGAAAGTGATTGTGTCCACATTACCAAAAGTCTATTTCTCTTCTTGTCTTGGAGTTTACAGCACCTGAATCTACATCACACGTCTGGAGCACACAGAACTAGTCCAAGGTGTGATGGTTTTGTTGGGGGATAAACTCAGTTTTGCAAATTGTATTTTTGAAACCAGCAGTATGTTTCTTCACATGGAAACAAACTTTCACTTGATACTTCCAAAGTATCCCTGGATAACCCACAGAGAGCTACAATTACACTTAAAATAAAACATTGGTTTCTTAAAATTTTTAGACATTTCTTTTGAAATGTGTCACTTAAAAGTGATCAGTGTTAGGAATTGTAGCGATGGCTCAGTGATTTAAAGAACTGGCTATTCTTGCAGAGGACCTGGGTTTGATGCCTATCACCTACATGGTGACAAACAACTGTCTCAAACTCCCGTTCCAGGGGAATTTGACACTCACTCTGGCTTCCACTGGCATTGCATGACACAGGTGCACTTACACACATGAAGGCAATATAGTCATACACAAAAAAATAAAAATAATAAGTAAAATATTTTTTTAAAAAGTGATTAGTGTTAGCAATTGGGAACAGCCAACTGAATTCAATTTAGGAAACACAAGCATATTTGCTGGTTCTGTGCTGTTGAAGTAGATGGAAAGATTTTAGCTGTATGATGGCTGACCAGTGAGTGTGGAGGTTGTGAGAAATACCAAGTACCAAATACCACACAGTATGGATTCTGATTCCCATGAGGATTCCATTGAAGTAGGGATTAAGTACTGTGACTAAAAATTCATTACAAAAAGAAAAAAAATTGGTATAAGTCTTCAAGGACAAGGAATTTTTCATCAAAACAAAACAAAACAAAGCACAACAACAACAACAAAACTCTGTAGGAATTCTGAGAGAGAAAGAGCTCAAGTAAAGGTTGAGGGGCAGGAAGGCATGTGAAATGTTCTACAGGTATGGAAAGACACAGAGTTGCATGATTGGAGCCATAGGCAAAGCAGAAGAAAATCTGCTGGAGATTGGAGTTTAATGTGCTATGGAATGCAGTGAATTCATTTAAAAAGTACTTTTCTTTTTATTTATTTACTTATTTTTATATGCATGTTTGCTTGCACATATGTAAGCTCACCATTTGCATGCAGTGCCTGCAGAGGCCAGAAGAGGGCATTGAATTCCCTAGAACTGGAGTTAATGATGGTTGTTAGCTGGCTTGTGGGTACTGGGAACTGAACCTGGGTCCTCTGGAAAAGCAGCCAGTGTTCTTAAAAACTGAGCCATCTCTCCAGTCCCAATTACTTAATTTTCTTTCAGAAGTCCACACAATGTATTTTGATCATACTCATCCCTAAGCCCTGCCCTTAACTCCTCCCAGATCTACCCCCACCTCTCTGCCCACCCCACTCCAATTGCATGTTTTTTGTTTGTTTGTTTCAATTTAATAATACATCAATTCCAATTTGTGCTGTCCATACTTCTGGGTATAAAGCCATCCATTGGAGGCAGGTTGTCTATTAGGAGTCATACCTTAAAGAAAAGTGACCCTCCCTCAGAAGTCATCAACTGCCCATAGCTCCTCAGTCAGGACTCCATAGCTCCTCAGTCATTAACCGCTTCCCATTCTATGCTAGAATATTGACTGGCTCAGTCATGTGCAGATTTTGTCTAGGCAACCATAGCTTCTGTGAGTTCATGAGTATGGTAGTGCTGTCATGTCCAAAAGACATTATTACGATCTAGTCTTCTGGTTCTTACTATCTTTCCATCCTTTCTGAAATGGTTCCTGAGTCATGGGGAGAGAGTATGATCTAGATGTCCCACTTGTGCTGAGCACTCCCTCCACAGTCACTTGTTCTCTGTACTTTGACCACTCGTGCAGTGAATCTTAATGCAGTGTGTTTCCTTTAAACAACAACTCGAAGTTCTTGGTTACAGGAGTGATAACTTGTGTTCTGATGCACAGGAGAAGTGACATAGTACACAGAGGCATGGCCAAGGTGCTATGCACTTTGTTGGGCCAAGGGACAGCAGTAATCTGCTGTCAATATTTCTTCAGCTAAGAGGGATTGTTTTACAAGTAACTTATTTTTATTTTTACAGGTCCTCACAGTTTAGAGAACTTAGATTTTTAAAGGGAATTTGGATGTTTAAATCATAGGAATTTTTTAAAGTATTTGGGACTTTTAAAAGTTGGACTGCATTTTTGTTTTGAGATATTGACATGATATCTTAGGGAAAAGAAAAGATTATGGTTTAACAGTGATGCATTTCTGTGCCAAGTTGACAAGTAGTGGACTTGGGATATTGATTATCAACTCGGTGCATCTGGGAAGAAGGAGCCTTAATTGAAGAATTTCATACATCAGATTGGCCTGTGGCCATGTCTGTGGGACATTTTATTGATTACTAATTGATGTAGGAGGGCTTAGGTCACTGTAGGTATTGCCATCCCTAGGCAGGCAGGCCTGGGTTATATAAGCAGAATAACTGAACATGATCTTGGCAACAATGAGCATTCCTCCTTGGTCTCTGCTTCAGTTCTTTCCTCCAGCTTCCTGCCTTGAGTCCTTGCCCTGGCTTCCACAGATGATGACTATAACCTGCACGATGAAAGGACGCTTTCCTTCCCAAGATGCTTTTGTCACAGTGTTTATCACAGAGACAGAAAGCAAACTTAAGTACCATTTTTCTCAGTTTTCTGGTTAAACTGGATACAACTCTGAAGCTGTATCACGGAGACCCCAAAATCTTGCTTAGCCTTGGTCACTGCTACCCCTTGACAGCCTAGAATGTATTGATAATCTAACACTGTTCAAGTCAAATAGAATAAACATAAGATCAACTGTTAATTTTTGCCCCCAAACTTGAAATTTGTGTGGTATATCTTAAATTTGCAAAGCATGGCTTTCTCCATAAGATTTCTCAAAGTCTTCAATATATTTTGAGTCATAATGCCAAATCCAACCTCCCACTTCTCTTTGTACTATAATCCCGCCCCCCCAGCCTACCTAAAAGCTGATCAGCTATCTTTATCTCAGTCACACATTTTCCCATCTGATCTTATGAGCCACAGTGTTCATGGCCTTGAGGTGAGTAACCACTGCCATAGGAGCAGAGATCCCTATGTCCCTCATTTGTATGCTTTTTTTTGCAAGATTCTTTCTGAGGGATTTATGATGGAACACAAGACACTGTTCCACATTCCTTGTTCTATCTCTGTATGTGTTTTCTGCAGCTGCCTTAACAAATTACCACAAGTTGTATGCTTGTACAACACAAGAGAATTTTCTTATAGTTCTGCAGGTCTGAAGGGCTGATCTGGATCTACCAAAGCTGAGACATGGACAGAACCTCTTCCTTTATGGAAGCTCTGTAGATAATCTGGTTCCTGGTTATGTGTTGTTGGGAGAATTTAATTCCCAGTAGTTATATGACTGGGATTCCAGTTTCTCTTCAGCTGGGTCTACTTTCTCTGAGAGTCCATTCTCCAGATTTTATGCTTACCTGAGCCTGTCTCAGAATCACCAACAGATGTCAGATCCTTTTCCTGCCGATATCTCTAGTCTTCCATTATCATATCTCTTTCACTATAGCTGAGCCACTTATCTACTTTTAAAAACCCATGTGACTAGATAACCCACTTAGCTAACTCAGGATAAGCTTTCCAAGACCCCATAACCTTAACTATACCACTGAAGTTGCTTTTGTCATTGAAGGCTACCTATCTAGAGGTTCCAGGAACAAGAATGTGGACATCTTTGTGGACTTTCTGTTGTATTCACCCTTCTACAGAATGCAGGAATGCTGTGTGTGTGAATGGCAAGGGAGAGGATCCACCTGCATCAACACCCACTGTTACTAGGCTTAATCCAGGGTGAAGGTGCTGAGTCTTCTCCTTCTTTCCCAGAGTTAATAAACTTACATGACTGGATTTCTCTGGCCTCACCAAAGCAGCACAAGTCTTTGAGTGCATATCTGAAGAAAAACATATTTCCCAACAGTTTCTTCTTTCAATATTTAGCATTATTACTTGCCAACTGTGGAGTGATTTCTCACTCAGATGGTTATGACTTCTGTTTCTTTATCTGCACAGAAGAGACACTGATAATGCAAAGTGGGGATAATAAAAGTGCTACATACTGAGGAGGGAATTATACAGGGGTCACTAAGTAATAATTGCTCTGCTGGGTGGTACTTTCTTAGCTGGCCCAAGTGTAGGGAATGGTGTGAGGGGACCAACAGAGTGTGAAGTGCAGGGACCTGTGTTTTGCTAACTGCCTCTCATTCTGTCTAGAAAGCACACATAGATCCAATCAACATTTAGAATCAGGAGATGCACATAGAGGTCATCTATGAGAATGTGATACCTGTAAAACACAGGCATCCAGTATCTCAGAAGCTCTGTGGACCAGCCAGCCTCTGTGCACCTGGGCGGCCTGCTTCAACTGCTGCTATATATAGGAGAAATTAATTCCTATCTTGTTTATGTTCCTGTTACTTTGGAGTTTTATGTGATTATCAATTAAGTTTAATCCTTTGCCAAATGATAGTTTTATTGAAACAGATCAAGTCTATTAGAATAAGAGAAGCTATAGAATAGATGTGGTGATAGAGTTTGCGCTCATGAGACCCACATCCATTCTGACTTCCATACCAGTTTACCTATGGCCATTATCAGTTTGGGTAAATCCTGCAAGAGTCAGACTGATATTTTCTGAAATGAGCATATTTATCTCTCTGTGGAGGATTATTGAAAAAAATTAAGGAAGAAAATATATGTGAAACACATAAACTAACCAGCACACAGTTATCAGTCAAATAGCACCTGCGATTGTTACTAAACCTCTGGTCTTTCTGGGAGTTATTCTAAGACATAAAGGAATTCTCCTTCATGTTATTTGTGTTTCATAGTGTTGCCTGTTTCTTAGGGTCCCTTGCTCCTGGTGCTATTAGACAAACCATCCAACACATCTTTATCTGAATTTTTCCTAATTTATATCCTGGGTAGGGGAAATAGAGAAACTTACAAAGGTGAACACCTGGTGCCCTACACCTAGTGCCCCTCACCTGGCGCCTCATTCCACTCTGTTACTCAGTGCCCCACCATTTCAGATTGCATCCATGCCCTGTCCACAGTCTCCATTAGCTTTCACCCACACCTCGTAGGGCTGCAGTCTTGCCTCAGTAAATGCCTCCTCTAGCACCCACACGGGTGAGACACTGGAGCCATTTTTCTGCACCACCCACTTCAAAGATGGTGCCAATGCTCCTCCCTCCTATGCTAACTCTCCGCTGCTCCCTTTCTATAGCTAACTCTCCACAGCAGGCCTCGCCCCACAGGACATACTCCACCCCTTCCTCTGGCTGTTATAATCTTTCCACCAATCTTCTGCTAAGGTCCCTGAGCCTTGGAGGAGGTGACAGATGTAGGGTGTGCACACCATGCAGTGTCTTCAGCAACATGGCCTTGCTGACCTTTCTAGTGTACAACCGACATTAGTGGCAATAGCTTTGGTGAATTTGAGGACCTCTAGGATCTCTCTCTGGCCAACAGCTTATGGGGGGCAACCCACCCCTGGTACTGTAGATTTTCTTAACAGTTGTATAGTTTGGGAATCTCTGTCTTCATCTTACCCAACCTACGTAAAACTCCCAAGAATCTTACAGGTACAGCTGGCCTTTGCTTCTTCAGGTATCTTTCAAATGGGTTTCACGTCTATAAAACACCCGAAGGAAGGTTAATAATTATATATTAAATCAATCATAGACAAGGTCTCAGACAGCATGGAAAGGTTTTGTCCATTTGTATTAACCATTTTCTCCATAGATCCTTGTTAGGTACCATAACATGGGTATGGGGCATTCATTTGGTTAGCTCATAACCATTTTTAGTTATTCCTTTGGAATCATTTAGCATTTGGGGGATTTTACATGGAGTCTCTTTGTATTCTTTTATTCTTGATACACTTACAGGTGTTGGCTCCAGTTGCCTGACCCTGCACTGGGCTAAGGAGGCAGGGGGTTTCTGTTGACCCTGCTGCATTTGTTGGTTCCCTGAGTCCAGCAGGTCCTGGGTCTGTCTCCTGATTGTAGCCATATCTGTCATCTCTCCATTGACCATATCTGGCTGCTGGGGGAGGCTTTGGTGGGAAAAACTAGTATAGCCTTTATCAGGAGAGAAATTCAATTTATTTATCTTTGGGGATTCCTAATCACCCCTGATACAGTTTTTATCTTTTGAATGCCTTTTGTAAACTGTTGTTTTGGTTTTAAAGCCTTTCAGAAACTCCTTAGTATAGAATTTGGTTTTCTATCAAAATGCCATACCTTTCTCGAGGTCCCAGTTGAATTACACTTTCCTTTATATCTCTGGTGAACACAGTCTTATCTGGTCCAATGAACTGAGTATCATATATTGCTTTTCTCATACTCAGTTCTCTCAGTAATGCCTGTCCATCCTTTATAGTCCTTCAGCCCCTGTTAATTATGGAAGTTTCCTTTGGTGATGACCATGTATCTTTAATGCCTTCAACCAGCCACCCCATTAATGACTGTTCCCCCCCGCATTGGCCTAGGTTGAACAGCCTAGTTTTGTAACTTAGCTGTGAAGCTTCTGAAGGACTTAGACTGACGTTATTTACTTCCATGTCCCACACCCTCACAAGCCACCAGAGAGGGGCTCTTTGATTGCTTGCTTGTAAGTCTTTCCTAGTTTAACAGTTCCAGTGTGGAGTATTTCCCAGTTACAGTACTGTTAGCTTTCTTTCCTTTCTGTATCAAAAGTTGAATCTGTGGGGCAGCCTTAGCCACTTTCATTTTTAGGTTGTTTCCTTTTCAGTATTATCTATCTTTTTTCCAGAGTCTTGGGCTTTACACAAGTTAAAATGTCCTGTTCTTTTTCTCTCCCAAGTTCTGCAACTGAATCTGCCAGTACCTCCCTTGCCTTTTAAGATTTCCCTACCTTGGGCAAATCTTTTATTATGCAAAGTGGCCATGGCTCCGCTCTGGGTTCTCTGCTTGTGTCCCAGGCTTGTGAAAGATTTTCTAGCCTTTCTATAACCTTTAACAAATTTTCATATACCCACAACTGGACTATTTCCCCACATTTACAACACAGCTGTGGCTCATGCTTCTGCATAGCTGGCTCCTTTTTAGTTGCGTATTTTATAATCCATTGTAAGATCCACATCAGCACCTCCATTAGCTCCTTAGCTTTTTCCAAACTCCTGTGGTTTGTGGATTCCAGTGCCATCCTGCTCCTGGCGCTATTAGACAAACCATCTAACACATCTTTATCTGAATTTTTCATAGTTTATATCCTGGGTAGGGGAAATCTTTATCTGAATTTTTCATAGTTTATATCCTGGATAGGGGAAATAGAGTAACTTACAAAGGCAAACACCTGGCACCCCATACCTGGTGCCCTGTTCCACTCTGTAGCTTAGCGGCCCTCCATTCCAGATCATTTCTGTGCCCCACTCACAGTTTCCATTAGCTTTTGCCCACGCCTCTTGGGCTTGCACTCTCACCCCAGTTGGGTAAATGCTCCCCTTGCACCCACATGGGTGAGACACCTGGGCCATTTTTTCTGCACCGCCCACTTCCAAGATGGTGCCAACAAGCCTCCCTCCAAGGCTAGCTCTCCGCAGCTCCCTCTCCATAGCGAGCTCTTTGCAGCAGGTCCTGCCCCTTGGAGGAGCAACTGCCTCTTGGGACACATGTAGTAACTAAGTGATCAGAGGTGGATGCATGTTCTCTTGACCTATTTATATTTTCATATACATATTTTTTTCCACAGGCAGTTGTTATTAAATTATTTCTGTGAAATTATGGCATAATTTTTAGGAATCTGGTTACCAGAATCAAAAATATTTAATGTATCTGAACACCTAAGATTTATGACAACAATGTACATTTGTTATTAAAAAAACAATACAGGTAGATATATGTGGGAGGTGTTGTATTCTCACTACAGAAATGGTAACTATGTAAGGTAACACATATGTTAACTCTTCTGTTATATATATATATTTTTAAAAGCTCATCTATTAAATAAAACATATCATTTATCTCTAAATTTGAGAAAATAAAGAAATATTAATACAGAGCTTTGTATTTCATGAAGAGAACAGAACAGTTCCTAACCGATTCAAAACTCAGGCCTTTGAAGTTAAATATCACCCTGACACATCTCTCAAAAAGGCTCCATGCTTAAATTAACTTGATCAGCCGGCCTGAGCATTTTCTCCATGGCTACAAGATATCTTTTTTCTTTGCCTAAATGCTAAATGATTTTTGCCTGGATTATTCTTTAGTGGTCATTCAGGCTAGTTACTTGCTCACACTAGGAGACATATGCCAAGAATCCCAGCCCACTGAGGCAATGGGACTTTTCTACTTCTATTCCACATCCACCTAGGACCTTTGTTCACTGAACGCAATGATGGAATCTATGTGCTATTTAAATTATTACTTATCCTCCTTTGTCTTTACTGCCTATTTTCAATGCCTGAGCACATGTAATTGAATTCAAGTAAGTTAAATATGTGCATTATAATTATCTCTAGTCTTGTTAATAATCATTCTGGAAGTTAGTCCCTCTACATTTTAAAGTTTGTACCTTCATATTTTTTTAATGCATAGATGAATATTTCTCATAAACTTTTACATTCACACACATGCAAATATACTCACACAGTTCTCATTCTTTTCTCCCTTCTTCATTAAGAATCTTAAGACTCTTATTATGACCCCCATTCTTACTTTAATGCTATGTTAGAAAAATAACTTAATAAGTGTATATCAAACTGTCTGTCCACGGGAATAATAGTGATTTTATTTTATGTTCCTCTGTGTTTTGTGTTCTGATATAAGACTTGTTATGTCAGACTCCAGTTTAAATTTATACACACATCTGAGTGCAAGCATCCATACACATGGGTGCATTTACAAGTGTGTATAGACATTTCCACTAGGCTGAGGTGGCTTCCCAGACATGCATGAGGGAGTCCCCAGCCAACAGAAGTGTGAATAAAACTGTCTTCATGTCTCTGATTTTGGCAAAGGGAAGTTTCACATCAGTGGAACTAGGTGACCTGAGCCTTTGTCCTTTGGGAAATTTAGCTTCCCAGGCTCATCTCAGATTAAAGGGAGGAATTACACCTAAGAAAGTGAAATCTAGTACTGCTGGGACTGAGGGTACCAGGGGGACTTCCTGGAGTAGTTTAAGGTAAATTCTCAAGCTATTTTCTATTAACTCTTAAATTGATAAAGAGAGAAAGCTGGAAGAAAGTTACAAATCTCATTTTCTTTGGAAAAAGAATGCTTTGTCTTTTCAAGACTCACATTTCCTAGCAAACACACAAAGCTGTATTCTGTAATAGAACTCATTCTTCCATCTACTGAAAATCTTCCTACTTAAGGTAGGGTAGAAGAATGACAGCTTCATAAAGGGGAAAGAAAAATAAGAACTTTATAAGGGTAGTGACTGCCTTGACTTTGTACCATCCCAGTCTTAGCTTGTGCAGTAAAATAAATGCCTCTGCCAAAAGCTCTATTATAGTAATTGCCTGTGAACAGTCACTGGTTCAAATACCAAATTATTCCAAGTGGATAGTTACCACCCAAGTTTCCTGTTCCATTCTTTTATCAAGAAATTTTTTAGGGAAAGGCAAGATAAAATTTTTAAAAGAGGTCAGCAAGTCTGGGTATTGCTTAAAATCTCTCTTATAACAATTCATTCACTATGTATTTGTGACTAACTCCATGGAGGAAAGTAAGGAGCCAAAACCAAAAAATCAAAACATGGCAAATATATTTTCTAATTGATCATTACTGATCCTTCAAAGGTATCATTTTCTGCTGTGCAGAATGGTTAGACAAAACTAGTTATTTTTCTAAACAAAATGACTTGGCCACCACCTGTCTTTTCCTCTCCAAAATAAAAAAGACAAGTTATAGACTTTAATTTTTTTTTTGTTAACACCAATAGTTACATAAGCTCCCACAGCTGTTTTGACCTGATAATAATTTATTTGTTTCAAGAATGAAAATATTTGATATAGTGGATAAAATTCTCTCAGTTGTCTAGTTGGATGGATTTGTGCCTTGAATTTAATGCTGCATTAGTTATAAAACTCAAGTGGCGCCCGAACACTGTACAGTGACACTCAAGCAGAAAAAATCCTAGCATAGAACTATGGAAATGGACAGCAGGACCTAATATTAACCAAAGAACTATTGGGCAGATGATTACTATTGGATGAGGAAGAACTGACCTTCTTTAAGGGAGTGACTCTACATAGGCTGACTAGAACCCCGGTGGATGAACTTGTACTGAGGCATGTCAGGGGACACTAACTCGACTCAATAGGCCTTAACGTAAATAACAGAATACATGAAATCCAGTGGGGGCACTATGGGATGGTGCTAATGTGGAAGGGGCTATAAAAACAACGATGATATTGTTTATGAAATACGTAAAAATTCAGTTAAAATATATTAAAAATAGAAAATAATAAACATATCTCTATATGCTTTGCTGGAAAATATTTTCATACATATGATCATTCAATTTTCATAACTTTTAAAGACATAGTCAAAATAATTCTCTACAGTCACACTTAAAAACCCTGAGAAGAAATTTGCCCTTCCTAATATTAATACAAAGATTTCTATTAGCATAATATCGAAATTGTTCTTAAACCATGTATTTAGGGAAAATATTTGCTTGGAGAACTTGAAATGGAGACATACAGTTCAGGGACCTCATTTCTGCATGTTAAAATGAAGTGCTTTTTTTTTTTTTTCTTAGAAAATCAAATTTGACTCTCCTTTCCATTTATGTTAATGAGTGCACATAAACACTTAAATGTGGAGGAAATACCTGTTCAAGAACCTTTTTGCATGTAATGCAAAAATAAGTTGAGGGAACGGAAATTACTAGGACACAATTACTCATCATATCAAGACAGAACACTTTCTCAGCTGTAATAGAAATTCTTAAAGAGAATGCATCTATTGTTAGCTATTATCCAGATAAGAAGGATCCTCCTTAGTCAGAAATTGAAGAAAGTCCACAACCTGCAGTTTTCCTTGTCTATAAAAGTAAAAGAGGAAAAAAGTAAAAGAAAATGTAGGCAAGGGTATTAACTCAGTATATTTATTATTCCCATGGATACCGACTTTTGTTATTTTGGGTATGATAGATATTACCTTTTATGAATGTCACATTAGCGATTGTCTATTGTTCTTATAAAATTAAAGTAGTTGTAAAGTAGACTCTAGAAATTCAACAATATGCTGCTTTTAATATGTGTGTATCCTTTCTGAGAGGAAAGTCGTGTGAATGGAGAGAAACGCACAGGGAGGGAAGGGCATCTGTAGAAAACCGAATACAGTTGACTGGCACATTACAGAAGTTGGCTTTATGCCTTGGAGATGGGTGTGTTGGACTTTAGATCAAGATGTAAAGGCTGTAGGGTCATCCCACATCATGTCATCCATCTGCCTGCTGTGGATTCCTTTACTCCACCTCTGTTTCAGATGGCCCTGCTGACAGGAGAACAGAAAATTTTAAGGAAGAAATGGCAGGACACTGACCATTATAGCACAGACTTTATTGAACTGAGTAACCCTTCCCATTCAGTAACTGAGGAGGTGGGTTTGGATGGGATAAAACTGCCAAAGCAGACTACTTTGGGAAATGTGTAGAAATTGGACAAAATAAACAAAAGCTGTCTGTTTTTCTGCCACTATTGTTCCTTACTATGGGATCTTTTATAAGACATCTAGCTTCTTTGTACAACTGAGTTGAAATCGACAAATATTTATTAAATATTCCTGATAAAAGTAATACTATACCAAGTTGTGTGTGTAGGTGTTCGTGTATGTGTATACATAACTAATAAAGAAGAGGTCATGAATTTGAGAGGAAGTAAACTCAAGAGGGATTGGAAGGATTAAAGGGAGAGTGGAAATTGTGCCAATACAGTCTCAAGTACAAAAATCTGGAAAAAATTAATTTAAAACAGCAATAGCAATGAAAACACTTCTGATAGGTTATCCAGAAAAGGACAGAAGTATCTTAGGTTCAAACTGAGCTTTGTTCCTTGTAGAGGAGATATTTGAGAGTGTCAGAGCCAAATCCAGTGAGTGTGAATCCATAGACATTTGGGAAGATAGTGCTTTCCTGTAGTTGGTCATTAAAGAGAGAAATCCTGTGACCTGCAGCTTATCTTGAAAACTCTAATTTTCTTGTGTGTTTTAAGAACTCTTACTCCGCTAAATAAGTGCTGCTCTTTGTATTTTCTGGTTCTGTGTCTGTGAGTCTAACCAAGTGTGGATAAAAAATATTCAGGGAAAAATTATGTGTGTGTGTACTGAATATGTGCAGACATTTTCTTATTGTTTCCTGAATAATACAATGTAATAGATGTTTACATATAATTTTAATTAATGTGTTAAAATTATATGTAATCTAGAGATGATTTAAAGTATATGGAAGGGTGTGCATAGTTGCTATGCAAATCTTATACCAATTGATGTAAGAGATTTGCATATTCCATTATGTGTATTCATGGAAGCTACTGACATTACTTTCCAAAGACACCAAAGGAGACTGTATTTAATGACTGCCCAGTACTATAGGCATCACTGTTCTATAAAACACACTGTTTATGCTTAATTTCCCAGCAACCTGCGTGTGGCCTCTTGAAAATAAAGCAAAATGTATTGTGTACATCTCAAAGTTGACCTCCTAGTTGTGAAGTTGTCAAAACTGTAATAGTCTCTGCTGCCCACTGTGTGGAAGGGTCAGCTAGTCAACCAAGCATGAGCACTCTGAGCTTGAAGCACAAGAAATAAAGGATGTTGTCTGGCGGCACTGGGAAGAAAACAGCAGTAGACTAGAACCCAAATTCCTTTTCTCAAAAGGTAGCCTTATATGGGGCAAACTTTAAAAAACATAATTACAATAATGAGCTTATAAGCCTATGGTGAGTTTGAAATAATAATATCAATCACATTTACTTATGATAGTATATATGCTTTTTGCATGGGGTCAGGTTTCATAAATCATCTTGCCATGCTAAAGATGAAGGCACATACCTGAGGAAGATTAGCTGAAGTGTCTAAGATCCCATGTTGTCTTATATCCAAACTTCACAATCCTTCATTGGTATGGAGTTCGACCATTTAGATCATGCACCAAATGTATTTTTCTGCAGTCTTAACTCACCAAATGTAGTATTAATCTCCAGTAATTAAGTGATATTTTCATATGTGAAAGTTCAAAAGGCAAAATACTGAAGAAATAGTAGGAGAAAGGTCTGTTGAAAAGTTGGCTCTGCCTATTGTGAACTGTGTGAAATGAGGAGGTGAAGTCCCCTTCGCATAGTGTTCTTCTGAGTAGAAGCACTGAGAGAAGATCCTGGCATGCAGCGAGGGTTCAAAAGAACCTGCTCTTGCTACTGCTGTTAGTATTATTATCACGTTGTTCCCGTATCACATTCTCATAACCAATTATGCTGCTTACTCAAGCACAGAAGTAAGATTTTCCACTATACTCTCCTTAACGACTTTGACTTTATTGCTATACAAATGCTGTTTCAAACCACCCCCAAAATGCAAGAGCTTATGAAAAAGCAAAGATTTCTTGCTGTTGATGATACAAAGCCGGGGTCCAGGCTTCAGGCTGGGCTCAGGTCTGCATCATGTGATTCTCCTGCTCTCCAGAGCTTGCTTCTGTTTTGGAGAATGGCAGGAACACCAAGGCCTGTATCAGTGGGTGAAAGGCTCATGGGGCCAAACCAGGTGACTGTGTTCTGTGTGGTAGTATGATGCGAGTGAGAATCCTATCACCCACAGTGTTTAGCAGAGAAACTGGAATACTCAGCGAAATAATTGAATTGTATGGCTCTAAATAAAAAAAATTTCAATTTAATTTTGAAGTAAATATGATTTATTTTTACTGTAAATATAAGCATATCTATTAATTAGATGGTAAATTATATTTTCATTTTAAGGATTTTTATAAAAAATTATGAATATTTAAAAATTCAGTTATATCTACAAAGTCAAAGGAAGTCAAATCTACCCATGGAAAATGAATTCCTTATACATACCCTTAATGTCTTATATTCAAAAGAACCACACTTATATACACCAAAGCTCTCATTTTAGTAACCCTAACTAATCCTACTAAAACCATGTGCTATAGATCCCACAAAGCACAGCAATAGATAGAAACTGACCATTGGTACCTGTCAGAGACAGGCTTAATAGTTGTTTATTTCCAGATGCACATTCAATAAACCATGCATTCTTTGTTAATTCTTTATTTCCTTTTCATACATCTTCTACCTTTAAAGAATATTTTATGGAGAATAGTATATTTAGTTCCTTGATTAAGTTATTTTTAGAATTTATTCTGAAGGCTTTGTAAAGCATTGGTATCAGTCAAGTTATTAAATATTTTCAGAATTCTGTTTTTCTGATTTTTAACAGTAGTTTTTACATTCTTAAGAAGAAAGGAAAACATTAATAGCTTAAACTGTGTTGCTGTCACAGAACAGAACAATATTTTGACAGGTCAAATCATGTAAACCAGTTGATAACACTGTCATACTGATGTGAATTCATTTAATGCAGACTGTGGGGAACTGAAGACCCCTTGGATATTATTTTTCCATACATTTTGATTGATTTTGAAATTGGAAATACAGTTTGATTTGAAGTTCACATGGGTATGAATTTTTTTATTAAAGTGTGTACAATTATTAGGCTATCCTTATAAAATAGGCACAGTCTTTAAAAGTTCAGACTATGAAAATTGACTACTTTCCTATAGCCAGAGCCAAGAGCTTATGTATGTCTATAATAAATATACATAGTATAATATATAATATATATGATATATAATAAAATACAGAACAAAAGTGGATATATTTATGTTATAGTGTGTTATTATTGTGAGGTTCAATCAACCGCTATCTGTTGACTAGCTACTATGGATAAGACACTGCACTAGTTGATGTAACGGTTATAAATACTAAAGTATATTATTTCTGTTTATCTTTTATGATCAAGCATGAAGAATGGTATGAGGCCCAAAGTTCTTTGCACATGAGGCTTTGAGCCCTGTTGTGACAATGGGTGAGGGTGGTATGAACTACCGTTTTAAATCAGAGAGACCAAACAAGACCATTTAAGGTAGGACACCATGGATACTTAAAACATTGTTTGGGGCAATAAGCTCTTCCAGGGTTGTTGCCAGAGAGAAACCTACAGAAGTAAATAGAATCAGGCTTTCAATGCTAATAAAAGTCAGCAAATGAACAAATAAATGATTGGAAGGCAGAATAAGCAGAAAACTGGTTTTTCCATTTAGAAACATTTGAGATATTGCTCTTTGGATAAAGGAAAAAGAAAACCCTCAAATGGAGAGAACAACAAGAAAGCTATTTTAATAACCAGTGGATAAAACTAGCAACATTCTGAATTGTGTTGGTGGCTATAGGAAGACACAAGAAAGAATAATTCAAAACAAGTTGTGAGATGATGGAATTGATAGGCATTGAGGATTGGGTTGGGAAGGTAGAGACAAGGATGTGATATGGGAAATGTGAACTGTCATTCTAGTTTTCAAATACTTCAGTTCTATAATCAGCTCTCCTCACTACATCCAGAGACATGTGAGCCTCTTCAGGTTTCAAAATTGACAGTCTGAATCCCCGAGTACCTGCAAAATCCCAGCCCTGTTCTGTTGCTGAGTAGATACTGGCTTGCTGGTCCCCCTGCCTGTGCTCAGCCTACTTTCTTATACAACAGGACCACCTGCCAGGGGCACCACCCCAATAGTCTGGGCCCTCCCACATGAATCAATAATCAAAATGCCTCACAGGCCTGCTGACAAGTCAATTCAATAGAAGAAATTTCTTAATTGAGGTTCCTTCTTCCCAGATATGTCAAACTGACAACTTGAAGCTATTCAGTACAATTACTTAAATTCCCAATCAATAGAATTCTTCATCAAAAATATCATACAAGTCTAATGTGAAAAATCAAGATTTAATAGATTATTCATGTGTCTCCAATATTTGGTTACGAGATGTGCTAAAAATTTAAGTGCAAAATGGTAGAAATACCCTAAAATACATTATGAAATCCATATTATGCTCTTTAACATTTATGGTGTGACCCAGCTTTTAATATATGATCAGTAAATATAGAGTAATTTAGACTTATTTTGGGGATGATGTTTTTCAGATACCCATGAGTATATCAGATAAAATACTTTTGAGTTTAAACAATAGGAAACCCAGCACAAGGTTGCTTAGGAAAAAAAGAGCAATTTATTGGCCCATTTTATTCAAATATCTAGGACACTGATTCCCAAAGGGTCATTCCTGAGCCAGTAGTATCAAGGTCAACTGGAGATTTATTACGAATAAAAATTCTCAGGCTCTGCCTCATATTTAATGCATTATAACTCTGGCTTTGAAGTTCAATAATCTATCTTAATAGCCCTTTAGGTTGTTGGGATACATAGGAAAATTTGAAAATGTTATTATAGGACTCAATTATTATTGGATGCAAATTAACTTAGAGATCAAAAGATACCACCAGGATCTAAATGTGATCTCTTAACTGCTGGGATAGCACTATTTCTGTGCCTCATATGGAGCTAATACAGCTTCTGATATTAATACATATTGTCAAAGCACCTTGTCTCATGGACAGCAATGATCTCCATTAGACTGGATTCTGATTGCCCAGGGTAGCCTTATTTAGGGACTGTCTTTGCTCTGGTCCAATCACAGTGCTGAGTAATTGATATGCTCTAATTGGCTTTCTATAGTTATGTCATTGACATGCAGACCCCATAGTTGGCATTGACTTCACTTAGATATATAAGGACAATAAGACATGGAAGAGCAATGGAGAATGTTCAGGCATTGGGTCACACACTTAACAGAGTCCCATCCCAAGAGAGAAGATGAAGATGTTGAGGAATTAAAATTATGAAGATGCTGTAGGAGTCTATTATTTGATCAAAGAATGATGAAATGTTCACTTTCGCACAAAACACATACCCTACTGTACATGCCCCCATTAAAAAACTTAGTTCTACAGTCTTGATAACAATTTCAATATTGAGACACTACTGAGACAATATTGAGACTTGATGCTTAAAAATGATAAATAGAATATATTTGCCTATTTACTTCCAAAATTAATTTCCTCTTTCAAGAAGAAAAAGGAAATCACATTTTCACTTTCTTACTGTTATTGCATATTTTGGATACCAAAGACATTGCTTTCATGGATTACTGTAAGTGGAGTGATGTTAATATCATTAGGCTATATTTTTATTTTCCCACTACTTAATATATAGCCATATGGGCAATTTAAGTAGTGGAAAAATAAAAATGCAGGTCAATGGGAAAGTGAGAAGGCCTCAGAGCACATTCTATCTCTTATCCATTACATAATCTGTTCCATTTCCTCAGCTCCTTCTTTTCAAGAGAAAGCTGAGCCTAAATCAGAAGCTCTCTGTTCCCCACAGCCTAGCCTCACATATACCAGGGTTTTCTGAATGGGGAGTGGTTTTCAATTCTAATGAGCTACCTTATGATCATCTTCATCAGTCACCATTCTGTTTTCTAGTGACACACTTGTGCTTATTTTTACCTGCTGCTCATCTAGTTATATACTGCTTATTATAGATATTTTTGAAAATTCAAAAGAAAATTAATTTGCAGAATTCCCTAAGAAATATTTTAGCTGATCTGCTTCCAGTACTGTTCTGAATTTTTTTTTTGCTTTTCATGGCTAAAATAGATAAGTAAAAATCCATACACAAAAAAGGTCTTTTTAATGTCCAAGAAAACTTAAAGGAATCTCAAATATTCAGAATCAAAAGACAAGATTCTCTAGTTTCACATGCTCCATGCTGTGCATTCAGTGTTGGTATGTATAGTCTTTCTAACTGAACAGTCTTGTTTTCTTTAATTAAAAAAATTTAGTCATTTTTGCCTCCTAATATTGCCAACTGGTTGAAGTTGAATTTCTAGATATGAAAACCAAAACATCTGACATGAATAAAAATCACAGCATGGAATTAGCCGCAGATTAAATCTCAGATGATTCAAGTTAGTGAATTTGAAGAGAGAGCATAAAAATCCTTCCAAATTAAAACAAAAGCAGTTTTTTAGAAAGGAAATAAGACAGCAGCTAACTATGAAGCAGTTTTGAATTGACCCCATAGGCTCACAGGTGTATGATTTAGTCTGTAGGGAAGCAGATAACGTATTTGAAGAAATAACGTCTGAAAACATTTCAAATTGGATGGAAAATATATACACACAAACCTAAATCTCAGTAAATCTGAAGGCTCAACACATTTGAAAAAACTTGATAGATGCACATCCTAACCAAATTGCTCAATATTTGTAATGAGGAGAAAGCATTTAAAATTTTAAAAAATATTTTATTTATTATTTTTATTTTTATGTGTGTGCATGTATTCCCTACATGTATGTGTTGTGCAATGCCTGCAGAGGACAGAAGAGGCCATTGGATTCCCTGGAATTGGAGTTACAGACAGTTGTAAGCTGCCAAGTGGGTGCTAGGATTCAAACCTGGATCTTCTGCAAGAACAGCCAGTGCTCTTAACCTGAGACATCTCTCCAGCCCTGAGAAAGCATTTTTAAATGTATATATGTATTAGCTTTTGTGTATCTCATACAATAAATCTTAATCATATTTAGATCCCCCCACCCCATTGGCACCCCCCAATATCCTCCCCCACTACATTTAACGCATTCTGTCCTATATATTTTTAAAAAATTTTATTTATTTTATTTTTTATTTTATGTGTATGTGTGTACTGCCTGCATGTAGGTAAGTGCACCTGTGTCCTGCAATGCCTGTGGAGGTCAGAAGAGGCTGTCGGATCCATTGGGTCTGGAGTTACAGACAGTTGTTAGCTGCCGTGTGGGTGCTGGGATTCAAACCTGGGTCTTCTGTAAGAACAACCAGTGTTCTTAACTTCTGAGCCATCTCTCTAGCCCATCTGTCCTATATTTTAAGGCTATCCAGCCAAGCTTTTGTATCCAGATGTCACTCGGTACAAGTTCATCCACTGGTGTCTAGTCAGTGTATATAAAGTCATTCCCTTAAAGATCAACTCTCCCTCACACAGCATTTATCAGCTGCTATTAGCTCCTCCACTAAGATTGGAGCCTTCTGTCAATCTCCCCAGTTATATGTTGAGTTTTTGTCTGATTGCATGGATCTTGTGTAAGCTGACACATTGCTGTAAGTTCATATGTAAGTTCCCAGAGGCCTGGAAGACTCTGTTTTATCATGATCATGCATCAACCCTGGCTCTTACAAATGTTTCTGCCCCTTCTTTCACAATGGCTCCTGAGCCATGGGTGGGTAAAGTTATGCTGAAGGAGAATGTCTTAAAAGAGTGGCTACACAGAAAACAAGATTCACGTACAGAGGGACACATATAAGGATAATAGCAGATTTCTCTTTGTCAGAAGACAATGAAAAGACTGTGTTTAGTAAACTTAGAAGTTTATGCTCAGTGAAGTACTGAAGTGTCTTTCTGTAAACTTTATTTTATGTGCTCTGTGTGTATGTGAGAGAGAGAGAGAAAGAGAGAGAGCGAAAGACAGAGAGGGATAAGTGTGGGAATGCTTGCATTATAGCCTACATGTAGAAACCACAGGACAAGTTTTTTGTGTGTATGTGAGAGAGAGAGAGAAAGAGAGAGAGCTAAAGACAGAGAGGGATAAGAGTGGGAATGCTTGCATTATAGCCTACATGTAGAAACCACAGGACAAGTTTTGGGAATTGTTTCTTCCCTCCATGTGATATTCTTGGGATCAAACTCAGGTTATCAGTTTGTGCAGCAAGTACTTTTACTCACTGAACCATCTCACTGGTTCTCAGTGAAATATCTTTCAAAAACAAATGTGAAGTAAAGGATTTTTCAGACTTACAGTGGTTGAAAAATTTACACCCTAAACTGACCTATAAGAAATGTTATATGGTGATATGTGAAATTACACAAGGGCATATAAAGGGCTGGATGGGTAGATATATTCTATACAATTATTTTTCCTGTTATATCTGTTTAAAAGAGAAGGCCATAGGGAGGGAATTTAACTTCTGATAAGACTTAAAGAATGAGGATGTATTTGAGAAAATCAGGAGAGTAGTTTATGGTAGGAGGAAACAGACTGTAAATCTTGCAAACCTGAAGTTTGGGTTTCGTATTTTAAAAGTCTACATCTCTAACAGCAACAGAGTTTCATGAGCCATTTGAATGTCATGTTTAGCATTGTAAATAATAGCAACTTTAATAATAATGTTAATTGTTGTTCTCTGTGTTTGTATGCCATTCATTTATTCGGTCAGTGCATGTGGGTTTAGCAGTATAAGGCATATAAACATATGTCTAAATTGTCCACATTTTAGTTGATTTGATTTTTCACAGAAAAGACTACCTTATAAATATTAAATATCAGATACTTTCTAAAATTCTTTCTTAGTGGTATCACTCAAATGAGAAAAGTGTGTAAAGAAATAATTGACTACATTCTTAAGGTCTTTGATGACTAATCTTGACTGTCAACTTGTTTGGATTGGGGGTAAACTTTGACTAATATAGGTCACTATTTTACAATAAAATTTCCTTCATAATATCTCTTAAAACTTGAATTTGTCTCTAGCTTAAAGGTGCTCATGATGATTTGGTAACCTATATTATTTTTGTTACTGTATCTTTACAAATACCTAGGTTGGTGCATTATTCTAGCCATGAAATTTCTAATGAGACAGGTATACTTACAGCTTCAGATTGCTTCTAAGACATGTCAAATCAGTTTCTGGCAAAGACGGGGAATGCAGGAGATGATATACGGAGCCTGTTGATCACAACTTGTCTTTGACTGGGACCTAAAATAAAAACAAATTTTCTCCATCACCAACACTCTTGTAAAAATGTATAGCTTGTATTGGAGATTTATATTGTTGTCATTAACAAGAGGTTACAACTTAAAAGCATAGTTGTATTTTTTGAAATATGGTACAAACCAAAATGAAATTTGGAATCATAATTATTTTCAAAAATATATTTCATTTAAAATAGACCTACTTGATGTATAGTTAAATGATTTCAGAAAGATAGATTCCACAGTCATGATCTAAACCGTTGTATTCCAAGATCCACTGATCCTAGGAATTACCTGGGGCTTTTCTGGAAATGCCTTCCTAAGCCTGCCATCTGGAGAAGCACATACATAGATATATATGTGTGAACAGGGTCTCCATGACTCCCATGCTCAGGCACATGGCAACATTCTGGCCTAAAGTAAGGAATTCTTACAGTTTCAGGGACTGACTGTGGGGAGCTCATTCAAGTATGCCCAGTCATACCATGTAGGTTTTATTTTCACAGTTCATTACTGTCAGAAGGAAGGTTAACCTTCCTAATAGGAAGACAGTTGAAGGGCTTAATTTTAACTAGGTTGTAATCACTGTGAAGCTTGCACAAAAGGAGTGGCTGCACACAGACATTCGAGGCAGAGACTGAAGCATTGATAATAAAAATCCTGAGAGTCTGAGGATGAGAGCAAGTGACCCTCTATTGTGATAAGAAGGGACAGAGGATACGATGGGGATAGAGATTTGCATTCGTGGGAAACATCAATATTTTCCAGGGGATGTTTGAATACAAAATGCATGCTTTTTTAATCAAGGATTCAGCCTTAGCAAGGCAACTGGGAGAGTATATGATGTCAAGTGAGACTTAAGTCAAACGGGCATGTACTTCTTGTTTTAAAGGAATGGCTATTTCAGAGCAAGCCGCACAGTCTTAAAAATTACATCTATCTGTCATATGTCTATCATCTATCTGTCTATCTATATCTACCTATTATCTATCTATCACCTATCTATCATCTATCTATCTGTCTGTATGGGAGTAGGGGCGCATGCCATTGAGTACATGTGGAAGTTAGAGGACAACTTTCAGGTGTCAGGTCTTTCTACAATGTGGTTCCCAGGGAATCAATCCCAGGTCATCAAGCTTGGTGGCAAGCACATTGACCTGCTGAACCATCTTTTTCACTCAACCTGTACATTCTTTATTGTAATTTAAAAAGCAATATAATTTTTAGATTGCTAGATTACTCCTTAACAGATGGTCTTTGTGGTTTAGAAGACTTTTGTTGAGTTTTCAGAGTTCATTTCTTTCCTTTCATGTAGATTAAGGATATGTGACTGATTAGTTTACCAATGTTGACTGTTTTGAAGGGGATAATACTGGAATACTTTTAGGAATTGCCACTGCAAGAGTTACATGGTCACAGGCTTTGGAACCAGGATGACTTCAGATGACTGTCTTCAAGAGACATATAGGGTACAAAGGAACTCAAGCTGATGACCAAGACTGTATTTCCTTGACTCAACTGGAAAGCAATGCATTTTACTAGAAAGTGCCCCCTACTAATCAGATACCCCATGCTCAGGCACTATGCTGGGCATCCTACATATTATCTATTGGAGCTCTCACAGACTTTGAGGTGTGTCTTGGTATTACTGGTATGTTCTGGAAATACCAGTAAGGTACATCTTCCTTACTGATTGTGTTTTTTTCTTCTTCTTATAAACTTGTTAATGAGATTCACAAAGCTAAAGGCATGCCAGTTCCGAAAGTTCACCAAGAAAGGAATTATATAGTCCTTTCATTTTACTTGTGGCTGGCTATTCCTTTACATTGGTGTTTTCATGAAGTCACTTTGCCTCAGCCCAATGGAGTAGACTACAGTCAAGTGTTTATGTCTATTTTTCATAGCACACCAATAAAACTAGAAGGTGGTCACTTTACCCTGCTTGGAGTTGAAGCCCCCAAAGCTATTATCTCCAGATGACAAAATTTGACTTTTTAAATTTCCAAACTACATCTCTAAGGAATAAAGCCACAATGAGTGGCTGTACTACTGTATCTGTCTTAAAATGTGTTATAAGATAACATCTATTGAGTCAAGCTAATGACTCAAAAGTTTAAAAAGGGATATTAACACTGTGAAGAAGTAAAATTTTATACAACTGTTATTCTAAAATATATAAGCTAAATAAATGATGGATAGCTAGATGAACACACGGATAGAAGGGTAGACAGTTGACTCAGGTGGTTTAATTAAAAAAAGAAAATGGCCAGGCATGGTGGTGCCTTTAATCCCAACACTCGGGAGATAGAGGCAGGTGGATCTGGATCTCTGTGAGTTTAAGGCCAGCCTGGTCTACATAGTGAGTTCCAGGACAGCTCAAAAAGAGAAAAAAAAAGTCAAGTTCCAAAATAGGGATTAAATTCTACTTTGAGACATAAATTGTTTAAGAGATTGAAATGAGTCCCTTTCCCCCAGCATGCCTATCAATTTTTAAAAAATATTTTATTGAGTCTTTGTGCATCTCATATAATAGATCTTAAGCAAATTTGAGCCCTCCTCCATCCATACCCCCCTTAACTCTGTCCACAGTATTTCATGCATTCTGTTATATATGTTAAGTCCTTTCTAGTCAAGCATTTGTACCCAGATGTCCTTCGGTGCAAGTTCACTCACTGGGGTCTAGTCAGTCTATCTAGAATCTTCCCCTTAAAGAAGATCTGCTCTCCCTCACTCAGTGGTAATAAGTTGCCAGAATTTCCCAGGCTAAGGTTGGGGCCTGCTGCTCATTTTCCTCATTCCATGATGGGTTTAAATGCTTCCTTGTGTACTAGCACAAAAATCTAGGAAGAGCCTGACATATATTTAGCTTCCCTTCACTACTTCCATATGTAATTTGGGAAGACTAAGTGACATAGTTGGATGTGTGTCATGGTCAAGGTAAGGAAACATACTGGAGAGATGGAACCCTATTTGTATTGCATTGGCTATTCCTCACTAACAGAATATTCTATTTCTTCTAAGTTTATTTCTCATTGGATGAATGAGATTCATCTCATAATCTCCTTTAAATATCACGTAAGAACATACAAGTTGTCCTATCTCAGGGATGGCAACATGTACACATTATTTTCACTGGAATATAATACTTGGATGAAAATGCACAGAATAATTCCTTGTAAATGCAATTCATCATCATAGAATTTGCACCAGAAAAATAATTTTATGAAATGTATGAATGTAAGTAATATTAGGGCAGCATGTTTTTAAGTAATATTTGTTGAGATTCATTCTAAAAGATGCAAGTTAGAGAGTTATTTCTTTTAATCAGGAAAAAGCCTTAGGGAATTTTTTTTTTTATTATTTTTACACTAGAAGTAAAAGCACTAAGTATCTGCTGTGGATGAGGTCACTGAAATCAAAAGACACCGTAATACCGATGCACACTGATAAAACAATCTTCAGTTTTTCTGGCTCATGGTCAAAAAACAGAAATGATTGAGAGGTAGACTAGAGGTCTTGGTGTGATGATTGCTAGCTTTAAGAATAAGTAAAAATGTGTTTTAATTTTAGACAATCTCACAAGCTTGGTTGTAGGGGTTGGAAACACTTAAAGATAAGTGGGCTTTAGTATTCGATTTAGTTAGCACCTTATAATGAACTACATTCTTCTGTTCTCTCAAAATTCACGTGTGGAAAGTCTCACCCCCATTGTGTTGATATTTGTAGATGATGCCTTTGGGAGCAATCAGGTTCAGATGAGGTCATGTCTGTGGAATCTCATGATAGGGTTGGAACCCTCAAGGGGAGCCTCTGGTGTGTGAAGACAGTGGCCACTTACAAGTTAAGAAGCAGATCTTTATCTAGAACCAAGTCTGATGGATTTCCCAGTCTCCAAAACTGGGAGAAAAATGTTCCTGTTGTTTTAAGCCACCAGCATATGGCATTCTTTTAAAAAATATTTTAAATTATTTTTAAGAAATATCAGCCAGTATTCTCCATCATGATTATAAATATTAAGTATCTTGCTCTTAGAAGACATGTGTTCACTCATTTTTTTTGTAAAATTTTTAATTGAATTTTGTGTATTTCATACGGAACATCTTAATCATCTTTATACCCCTTCCCCATTGGCATCCTCCCATAGCACCCCTGCTAAATTTCATGCATTCTGTCATTTGTGGTAAGGGCTGTTGAGTCAAGTTAGTATCCCTAGATGTCCCTAAGTACAAGTTCATCCACTGAGTTCTAGTCAGCCTATCTAGTGTCCCTCCCTAGAGGGGCCCAGAAATAATTAGCTGCCAATAATTCTTCAACTAAGATTGGGACCTGCTGACCATTTCCACAGCTGGGCTTTTATCTGCTTGAGTTTGCATGGGTCCAATGCATGCTGACACCATTGCTGTAGGTTCATATGAGCAAGGTTCCAGGACCTTGTAGGATTCTATTTCCATGTGGTCATGCACCTCCTCCCATGGCTCTTACCATCTTTCCACCCACTCTTCCACAATGGTCCCTGAGCCCTGGGTGGTTGAAGTTTAATAAAGGAGTCCTACCCAAGGACCCATACTCTGCAGACCCTTATTCTCTACCCTTTGGCCATTTGTGTCTTTTTGTGTCTATGGCCCTCTGTTGCATGAGGAAACTTCGTTGATGAGCGTTGAAAGCTGCATTAGTATTCTCTCTACCCTTGTCCCACTATGTTCTGTGAACTTTAGGTGTAGAGGTTCTACTGCAGATATGTCACTTAGGGTTGGGCAAGTCACAGACAATTGTGAAAATCTATAGTAGTCCCTGTTGCAAAAGAAGCTTCTTTGATGAGCAGTGACTGGCGTACTTGTCTGTAAATATAAGGATCCATATTTAGCACATAGCAAGAAATTACATTTCTCTGGGGATGTGACAGCCTTTGGGTTGTCTCTAGGATCTATGACCTTTCCAGCCATGTGTATTTGGCTATGTTTACAGTTTGTTGTGTTAGTCATTGTTGTGGTTATTCTTAAAGCTGGGGTTGTACCACCGATTGATAGTCTCCCTCAGCAGCTTGCATAGTGTTCTCTAAAAATATGAGAGCTAGCCTTCAGGGGGGGTGGCTTTCAGGTCAGTTCCAGCTCCCTTGTTCCAAGTCCTGTGTTCGAAGTGTATCTTGTCTTCAGCAATAGGATCTTAATCATAAAGTGTTGGGAGGCAATCAAGGGCTGTGGCAATAACCTGTGTAACTTTGGGAGTTTCTTGGATTACCCTGGCCAACAACTCAAAGGGAGGTTTCTAGCATCTGGCACTGTTTCTTGTTATACAGCCTTCAAATATATACATAGACTCATGTAGAGATATTGAATGTGTAATTTTTCAGTAAGTTTTTGAACTAATATGTTCCCCTCTGTTTTTTTTCACACCAGCTAAGCATTATTTATCCCTCTTCTCTCCCTCTCACCCTCCCTCCTATCTCCCCACTTAAAGTCCCTGATTTTTCCATTTTTCCCTTAATAATACCCTTCTCCTATGGTCCCCCCTCTCTTGAGTTCCTTCTTTCCCTTTATCCCCATAGTACCTTCTATAACCGTCCTTCTCCCACTCCCATTTAAATATCTTCATTTTCCTGTTTCTCCCTTGGCAACACCTATCTCCTACTGTTCTTCTCTCTTTCATGCTCCTTTTTAGCCTATACTGCATGTGTCACAATGTATGTGCTATTTAATACTATTTCCTGTGCTTATTTTGATATTATGTTTTGTATTAAGCTAATTTATCAGACAATAGTTTCTGAGTCATCTATAATCCGAACGGACATTGTTTCTCATAGGAAAAAAACTTTAGAATGTGTATTGTTTCTTCTTTGGGAATTTCAAATGCTTCGAATAAATATACAACTGCATTTGCGGTCATGAGCATCTTATCCATTTAGGAGATATTATTGCTATTTTTTGAGAAAAGGGAAATGGAATAAGTGAGACTGCTTTTAGAATCCAGAAAGCCATTTGGCTTAGTGGAGTTCACACATTTTATTGCGGTTTTTAAGACCTCTTTATAATTTACAGGGGATATGAATTTCTTGCTCAGGTTTCTTATAGCAGCTTCTACTGAATTTGAGATGAGGCTAGAACTGGGCATAATCATGTGAAGTATCTGAGAGGATGGTCAGACTCCCTTTTGTAGGTCAGTGCCCTGTAACCCCTGCTCCCTTTGCCCTTGCCCTTTCTCCCCCCTCCCCAAATTCTCTAATGTTTGGAAGGGTACAATGCCATTGTTCTTCCTTCTCCTGGTCCTTCTGGTAATTCTGTTAGGTGAATCACTGGGATGCAGTTCACCAAACTTGGCTTCTGGTGGGTTAAATGGTAAGCACAGGGGAAGATACAATATCTTTGCCCTGTTGACAGCCTGACACTTCAGTGTGTTTAGTTTCTTCTTTTTCAGTCTTTAGAATTTTAGAAGCTAGATATTAACTTTTTCTTTTTTCTGTTTTCATTGCTCTGTGAAACCCTAACCTTCCACACTGTCTTCTTCCAAGTGTAGGTGAAGAAGTCTCAGGCTTCTTGAGGATCAACACAGTTATGATAAATCTCCTTATGCAAGAAGGCGTGTTCTGGAAGCAAATCATTGGTGAAGCATATACTGGATGTCCTATGGAATTCATTGCATAGACAGACAAATAGATTGATAAACAAGCAACCAAATACATAAGTGAATGAGTATAAAAAATGGAAATCATAAATTTTTATAATATGAGAAATTTCAAATCATCCTTAGTGTTTACAGTCTTATTCATTGGAGTTGATTTCTAGAACTAAGATAACCATTAACAGTTCAGGTATAAGGATCAGCCAAGCTGAATGGCTTCCTTTCTTGGAAGAACAGAGAGTATTGCTTTTCATCTTTTAGTTCTGTCTCAAAGAAGTAAGGGCACTGTTGAAGGACAGTGAGCTGAAGAAAAAAAAATAACACACTCCAGAGCAAGAGTACATCTCTTTCACAAGTGGCTGCAAGTTTCTAGGTTCACAGTTGACTTAATACAGTTATACAATATTGAACTCAGTATAAGCCCTGTAAGACATAAAATTGAATGAGTTTTTAACCTTTCAAAAAGATCTCCATTTCATTTCAAAATATACTGATTCTTACAGAAAGACTCATTATTTTTGCTACTAATACTGAGATGTTGGCACATGCATCTCTAATCTGTATGTATCTGATTATTACTACTCATAATCGGTTGCACTTCTTCACTTGGCACCTGGGTATATCTATAAAGTCATCGGGTAGATTTCAAAGGTAATGTTTATCACATGGGAGCATTGTACACTTTTTAAAAATTTATTTTTTATTTATTTATTATTTAGTGTGTGTGTGTGTCTGTGTGTCTGTGTGTCTGTGTACATGCACACCTACAATGATACATGTGTGGAAATCAAAAGACAACATGCATATTTGTTTCTCTCTTTCCACCATGTGGGATCATCGAACTCAGGTCATTGGGCTCGGCAGCAAGGTTTTACTCACTGTAAATGGAGCCATCTCTCCAGCTCCATTAAACACTTTCGCTCATCCTTATGTCAAATACTCAGTTTGACCTTTAGTATTTCAGTGAATCCCATTTTGAAAGTGTGATTTAGGTGGCATCTGGCATTCCTTTTTGTGGTCTGGAGTGACTGATCTGTGGTGAGAAAAATCACATCTGTGTCAAGATCTACCTTGGCCTGGACCTACTTCAGCTGCTCTGTGTTCTGCTTTTGAGTGATATGTCCTGTGTCTGTGTCACTGTGCTTCCTGCCAGGACACTCTCCACATCTGCTTTCTTTGCCTGAAGATTTATTCTACAGGCCTGATGGCAAAACAGTCCTCCTTTGGGGACCTGAGCCTATAAACATTGATCTCATTTTCTTTCTTTTGATACAAGTACATTAGCTTCATCTGTCTTGAGGACAATCTAGGCGAAGAGCCTATCTGATTTTTCTTCATTGGAGACCTTTCAGAATTTCAAGGTTATAGGAAACTTGGCTTTGTGTGAAGTGTGTTGCCATCTGTTGCTAGCTTCTCAGATACATTTATGAGACTTGCCAGGCTAGACTTCTGTAGACATTTAAACTAATTGTATTTCTTTGTTCTTAACCCAAGAGCACATACCTAAAATTATCCTTTCAATATTTCTTCCCTAAATATTCCAGTCTTCAGCTGTTTTGAAGGGCCATGTTGCTTGCATGTTACTTACTGTGCTAAGTTATAACATGTAGCAAATCGTTCCTCGGTTTCATAAAATAATATCACATTCTGGTAAAGAGCCACAAGACAGGTTTTTAAAAAGATTTCTGTTTGTTTTATTTTGTTTTAAAAAGAATACATCAAAACTTAGGTATTTTGAAGTCTTCCTCAAAATAACTCACATTTCAGGTAACATTTGCTTTCAATTTGTTGATCAATTACAACACTGAATTTTGATGGTCATTATTCTCTAGATATTCTTTATGATTTCATGGCTAATAAATGACACTTTAAAAAAGATAAAAACATTTCTAGTAAAAGTTTGAAAGGAGCTAGAAATCTAGTAAGTTAGATAAGAATGCATAACCGCACACAAATATGTATATACACATCTTCACAAAATTAATATGGCAGTTAATATATAATGTCTTATATTATTACACATTCTTCATATGCACTTTCTTATATAGAGAGCTCTAGTCGTATATCCGTCTTATAGGAAATAATTCAGGAGGAAAACACTGGATATGTGATTTTCAAAGACTTAAGTTTTTCAATTTATGTTTATGTGTGGACACATAATACAGTTGCCCATGGAAGCCAGAATAAGGTGTTTGATTCCCTGGAATTAGAATTACAGGAGGCTGTGAGCTGCCCAGTATGGATATTGGAAACTGAGTTTGGGTCCTCTGCAAGAACAGCAAGTACTCTTAACTTATGAGCCTTCTTTCCAGCCCCACATAAAATATGAAGTGTTTTGTTTTTGTCTTTGTTTTCTTCTTTTGGGAAAGGGTCTCCCTATAGCCCCAGCTGGTTTGGAACTCGTTATGTAGGCCAGGCTGGCTTCAGTCTCACATGTATCTACTACATGAAGTTTTTAAGAGCAAAGAAATTACAGGCAAATTGTGAAATTGTACACTAGCATAAATTAAATTATAGTATATTAACTTGAAGTGCTCATTTGATGTTGCTAAGACAGCAAGCATAATGATTTAGTCTATGGAAATATAATCAAGTTTTAAAATCTCTAAACATTGCTGTGTGTCTAATCTGCTTCACACTGTAAGAGAAGGATGTATGCATACAAAGGATAGTGAAAACTTCTGTGAAATAATGTAATGTTGGTGAAACTATAAGTGTTCTTTCTGTGCTCAGTTCCTTCTGTAAGTCGATGTCAGTTCCATAATGTCTGGCTGTAGCTGTGTGATCTGTACTGTGAAGGAACCAGAGTGCATTAGCTGAAGAGGATGGTGATTATGTAACCCAGTTCCCTTCTCTGCTTCCCAGCAGTGACATTCCTAAGTCAGGGACAGCTTAGACTCCTCTCTGTTGGCCCTTCAGATCTCTAAGTTGACTAGTTCAAACATTGCAGGTGCTATTATCAGTTCTCATGGTAAAGTACATTATAAATTCCAAATTAATTTCTTAGAATAAGTTGATTCTTTTCCATAGATCTCTTTTTAAATAAATAATTTATAGAGAATTTCATACATGCATATAAGGTGTTTTGATCAAATCCATGCCCACTCCCTCCCCTCCAACTCCTCCCATATCTCCCCATCACTTTTTTTCTGATAACTTCATGTACTCTTTCTTCTTCTTTGATTTATTTATTTTTATGGGGCTTTTGGCTACTCTAACATTACCCCTCTGAAGAGGTAACCCTAAAATTTTTTAAGGATTATGTAAAAGCTCCCAAATATTTTGGATATTTTTGGTCTTTGGAACGGAGTATGTTGCTAAGAGGCCCAAGGACATTGTGAGTTTTAGCCAAGATACTGGCTGCTTTTCTTTGGGGACTTTTTACCCTAACTGCCTAGCCAATTCCTACCTCTTAATCCTATCATACCATCCTCTGAAGAGGTTACCCAAATGGCCAATAGGGAATCAGGACGCAGACCACTCTGGCTTCTTCCATGCTGTACAGGGACGCAGGGTGAGGCAATTGGAATAACCCTTCAATGGGTCTATCTAAAAGACTCCCAAATTGTATAATTCTTATCTTTAGGGGGGAAAGAAAGCCCTTGAATCCTGAATAGGAGATGTGAAGGAGAAGTAAAGGCAAGAGTAATTAGCATTAAAAATTCTAGACAGGGAACTAGAAAAAAGTCAGAACAGGGCAATTTTCAAATGTTCATATTAGAGTCCACTGGAATTTCTTGAAAAGGGCTTCTAAAAGCATCCTTCTATTGGGTTCCTCCTCATTTTTCTTTTGTCTTCAGAATAAGTTGATTTTTAAAGGATGTCAAGATATAAATGTGGCAAGAATGATGACTAGGAGAAAACTCTATAATGTGTCACTGGGAAATGTCTGAAGCAGAAGTGGTGGGAATGGTAGGCAGGAACTTGCCACTGGTGTGTCACAATGAAGGAGCCCACACTTGTTTCCAGGTCCCCATATGAATGATGCTTTGTCCCCAGCCCAGAGACAGAAACATAAACATTTCTATCAGACATGCTTCTCTGCTCTCATGTTGGAGTTCATTCAGGAGGGAAAACATCCTGCTCTTATTTTGTCCTCTCCCAGGTTGGACTTTGGGGCCCCTAACTCTAGGACTGAATCCTCACGGGAGCACCACCTCCTCACAGTGCCTTTGTTATGTAGTTAACAATCTTTCAGGGACTTGCTTTTTCTCACAAAGTGGAAATAGCAGTGGAAAAGTTTTTCAAACATGACTTGTGGTGTCTCACATCATACAATAATGTAGGTGGCCTGCCTTGCATGAGGGTGAACTTGCATAAGAGATGTTTAAAAGGGATAAAGAACACCTTTGCTTGAAGCTGCCAGGAAGGCATATGCCCTTTCATGTTGTCTGTGACGTGGTTAGGAATAGATTTTTCCCATTTGGGCAGGTGAAGTGGCAGGGTATTTTAGAATCAACAATTTCCCTTTATCATGGTGGTTTCTCTCTATTGAGATACCTTAGTATCCTCAATTTGCTTCTTGCCATAATAGAAGGACTACAGTGATTCTAGATAAAAGCAATTCAATGAGGTAAAAACTAATTTTATGCATCTTACATTGTAAAGATACATGTGTATCTTTACATAATAAAATGGGATACACTTAAATCTTTGGCTTATGTTTGCTTTCTTGACATTCTTTCATTCAAGAGCCAACCTAAATTTCTCTAATTTTTCTATATATAGACCCATCCTTACCCCTACCAACTCAAATATATATCGTCCAGTGTATATTACTGCAACTTCCCAATTCTAATAGAGTATGTTTACTTGAAGAACTTGCAAACATTTGTTTAAAAAACCACATTGAGGTCAGTATTGAAACCTATTTATGCTTCAAAATAGCAAGTACTTTTCAATGTGGCATTTTATACTATAGTCAAAGCCAGTTTGCTGCTTAGATGAGCTCACAGGTGGTTTAGTGTCCACTGAAACTGCACCCTCGGATGGCAGTCAGAAGGCCTGGGCTGGTGTTTCCTCTGTCAGACTACAGCTTTGTGATCATGAGGAATTCACCTAGTGCCTCATATTTCAAAGTCTCTGTCAGTAACAGGAGTGGCCTAATCTTGACGTCCTCAGAAGTGTCTTTTAGCCTGGAAAATCTGCTTCTATCATTTTAGCATTTAACAGTAAGTATGATTGTGCTTGTGCCACATGATGATTAGGCATAAATGACAAGCGGCTTATATGAATTCCTGGACTTGATTTTACTTCTACAAAGAAGAAATCCTTTTTGTAATGTCTTATTTTCTTTAAAAATCACTTTGTTGTAATGAACTCCCCAGTGAAGACATCATTCAGTTAAATTAAGGTAGCCACTCTAACAAACACTTGCCCAGTCCCAAACTTTATGCATCTCAGTAAACTCCCATACAGTTAGAACTACCATGTGGCAGCTATGGCGCTTCCTCAGGGTCATACATTTTCACTATCAATTATATTTTATACATTTATCCAGCACAAAAAAGAAAAAAAAAACATGACAAAATAGAAACTAGAAAAGCAATTAGCTTTATATCCTCTTTCCTGACCCGTATGTCCTTTGCCTGCATTCTGCCCTTCCTGTTTGTATACATATATGTATATTTTATAGGCTAGGATCTACATATGAAGAACATAGTTTTTTTCTTTCTCGATCTATTCATTTTTTTTCACAATCAATAACGACTTCTAATTTTCCTTGAAAGCGTATTTCCTTTTGTCTTACTATTCTCAACTTCTTTCCTGTCATTGTTCTCTTATTATATGATCAAAAGCATGAATCCACCTGTATGTTAGAGACCATGATATTGAATCTGAATTCCCACTCAACTGTACATTCCTTCTTTTGATGCTGAGGTGAACTGTTGTGTTCTGCAGCTTTTCATTGCTATAAAAAATACCCTAGAAAATCAATGTATGAGAGCAAAATTTATACTGATCAAAATGTTGGAGTTGAAGTGCCCAACCAGTTGGTGACATTGCTTTTAGGTCTATGGTGATGCAGTATATGGTTGGGTGAAGGCACACTCCTTATGACCAGGAAGCCATAGTAAATCAGACAAGAGACTAGAGTTCTACAGTTCCCTTCAAAGTCATGTCCCTATTGCTTAAAGACCTACCACTAGGCCCCACTTGTTGAAGTTTTTACCATCTCCCAATAGTACACCACTTTGAAATTCAAGGTTTTAACTCATAGACCATTGGAAGACACTATGCCACCATAAAAGTGGTCTTCTCTCACAGTCTTATTGGTGACAGTGTCCTTTTATATAATGAACAAAGGTGTCATTGATATTCCAGAGACAATAATGGAGGAACTAATAATATGGGATCTGTAAACCAGGAACCTGCAGACAGCTGGGTGTGGTTAGAACATCAGGAACCCATAACTCCTGGTTCAGGGGAGGTCCAGGAGCCAGGCAGCTCAGGGAGCTCTGCTGAGGACAAAGCCCACAGTGAGAATGCTACCAGACTACCTACATTCCCAATTTGAGACAGACTAGAAGGAGATCTAAGACTTAAGGCTTTGGAGAAGCTAGACCTGAGGCCTTCTGGCTAGGTAGTGATTTTATATGACAATGCAATCAATAGCTCATTGTTACAGCTAATGTTAACTGGTTATTGGATCATTTTACTCCTCACTTGATTCTGTATAGGCAAGTGCTTTATAAGTCCCCATATCTAGGCCCCTAGACAGTTTTGGAATTTGGTTCCAGTTGCACAGGTAGTAGAGGGCACAGCCAGCTTCAGATACAAGGAGATAAAATTTTTCTTTCTCTTTCTACTTACTTCTCTAAAGTGGGCAAATGCAGTATAGACTTTTCTTTTCTTGTTGGGCCCATACATTTAATCCAGGAGGGCACTGAGTCTCTGAAAAGGTCTCTCTAATTGGACAAGCTAGTCAAAAAGTGAAGCTGAAAATGAAAGATTCCACTTGGTATGTTTGAACTTAAATAGGCCCCAGGAAATCCCTGAGTAAAAGAGCTCAACATCCCAAATGGTTTGATACTTGTCCTGTGGTGTTGGAAGCTCACTGTGTCTCTACTTCCTAAGTGACATGTAGCTCTCTTTCAGGGCAGTCCTTCTGATGGTGACCAAATGGTCTTAAGAAATTGCCTGGAAATTGACTTTGAGGTAAAGGAGACCTTAAAACAAATAGCAACCCTCTCTTCTTTTTAGGGAATTCAGCTGAGATGTTTTTCCTTCCAGGCAAGTACAAAATCCCTTTGTCAAATTCAAGTACAGGTATCCTTTCCCAGGGTTTGCTACTTCAACAGTTTCCAAGAAGGTAGAGGTAATGTTGGTGCCAACCTCTGATCAGTGTTTTTCCAATGATGGTGCCTGAGACCCTCCTAGGGTTTCAAGTAGTCAGGTTTTTCCATCAGTTTTGCCATTGGGTGCTCTAATGGGAATTTAACATATCTGACACTTCAAATTTTTGTTGCACTTTTTTTTTCTTCTATTTTCTAAAAGAAAAGAGCTCTTTAAGGAGACCCTGCATAACTTCTGTAGGAAGCTGTCTCTGCTGTCAACTTACATTTCCCCTGAAATCATAGTGCTAGGCTAAGTTCCCACATGGGCTGATGAGAACTCTCTTGCTTCCTACCTGATCATTGTCTTTCCTTTACAGATATATGTGAACATTTTAATTTTTAAATTCTCAAACAGGAGGTACATCCGAAACTGCTAGAATAATCTTATATAATGGCATGTTATAGTGTAGAAATGTATGGCATATTTTTCCATAGAGAAATAATGTAATCATTCTTTTGCATGTAATTTGCATATAACTGTAAAATGGTTTCACAGATTGATGTGTTCACCTAGAACATTGGAAAGAGATTCTATTTGTGTTTGACTTAAAAATTTTATTTTGCTTTATTTTTATTTTATGTGTATATGTGCATTGCTTGTCCAGAGGAGAGAAGAGGGTGTTGGATCCCCTGGAACTGGAGTTACAGGTGGTTGTTAGCTGCCGTCTGGACGCTGGGATTTGGACCCAAAACAGCCAGTTCTCTTAACTGCTCAGCCATCTCTCAGGCCTCGTGTTTGACTTTTGCTTAGGAATTACTTTCAGATTCAGGAAATTTTGTTTTAAGACCTTGCACAAAATAAAAGAATAATTTAAGAAAGGGTTAAATGTCATTTAGTTAAAAATATAAAAATAATTCAGGTGTGGTACTGGTATCCAGGAGGGTGCTCCGTGAATCAGCATATTAAACATCCAATCTTGCCTTCTTGAGCCCAATAGCAACAGCAGTCATAGATGGGGTTCTCACCTTGGTTTCCAAATGTTCTCCTCCAGCACCATCTTGCTTTTTTTGTCCCTGTTTGTAGCCTCATGCAAGTTGTTCCCAGTATGTCTGCAATACAGAGCTTCAGACGTCTGCCTTTGTCACAAGTCCTCTTTTGATTAGAGTACAAACCTTTACCCCAGCCACAGATAATGGGTGCTGCTTAGACTCATACTTTTCTGCTTAACTCCATTAAGCCCTGCCCAATATCTAAATATGTGTAATTGCAAAGATATATTTGATGTAAAATATACTATAGCACAGATGGCTGTAATACTGTTTGGTTATATTTTGTTTTTATTTAGTCCTCTCTTTCTGTTAACTTCCCCCTGTCTGACTTCCTCTATAAAATTTCCTTGGCTTTATTTTGGAGCTAGAAAAAAGAACAAGAGAAGGGTAAAGTTGTCAATTCTGGCTCAGGCAAGACATTCCTCATGTCCCCTTAGTATGAGCCACCTGGAAATTAAACAGGCTTTGCCATTTTACTCTTTTTCTTGTAATCAGAGAGCCCCGCAGAAAGCAGTAATTGATGACTCTGATTTTAAAAAATGAAAAATATTTCTTTTTTTAGCCTTTTGTACATCAGTATTTGTAAAAATGGAAAAGGAACAGGATGTGATTCAGGACTTAGATGACTCTATCTCCTGATTTGTTCCTCAGGTGGATGGAGCCTTGGGCCTGGGACACTCTCCTAATGGAGCACTTTTAATTTCCCTCCTTCTTCAACCTCCTTCCTCTCTGAGTTCTTCACTTGGCCACTAGCTGGCACAAAATCCTGGTCAGAGCTCCCTTCCTCCAGTGCCATATTCTACTATACTTCCTCCTTAGGATACAGTTTCGCTCCACGGCACCAGCTTGGCTTAGGAAATGCGGCACACCTGTCCTTCAGATTCTCTGTGGCCTCAGAATTTCTCGGTACAGTCAGCCCTCCATATCATAGGTTACGAATCTATGGATCCAACGAGCTCACACAGAATATATTTGAAAAACACTTATTGTACTGGATATACAGACTCCCTCTCCTTGTCATTAGTCCTTTTCAAACACATATAATGATGATATATGTAGCATTTACATTGGATTAACTATTGTAAGAAATCTGAAGAGGACTGAATGTGTACAGTAGGATTTCACAGGTTGTGTACAGACATGTTACTACTTTATATAAGAGAACTGACTCTACGTGGATTTTTGTATCCTCAGGATGGGAAGATCTTAGAACCTATCCCTTTCACACTCAAAATATTCTTAATTTGATACCTAATAAGATATTTTTTTATCATTGCCTATTTCAATTATCTACCAAGCAGTTAAAAAAAAGATATCATGAAATATCTTTTCAAAATCATATTCTTGAATAGTTATGGAGAGACTGTTGGATTCTTTTTTACAACACTGAGATTAATGTAGTGAAATTCCTACTGAGCAATATTGGAAATGAAAGCTTCATTTATAAGGATGCAATTAAAGCATTGCTCTGCTAAAAATGTCATGTTGTTCTTGGTCAAAAAGGTTTATTTTGCTCTATCCTTATCTTTCTACTTGTGTGGAGCTTTTCTTCTAAGGAGCTTAATGTTCTTCCTGAATATTAACCAACTGCTCCTGATGCTTGTGAGATTATTCTTCAGATTTACAGAGAACTAAAAATCAGTTGTTAATTAAGTCTTCTGAATTTCTTAGAAGTAGGGGGAACTTGAGAAGAAATCACACACTGGTAAGAAGACATCCTCTTCCCCAACAGCTGGTTGGTTAATCACTATTTTTTCATGCATATTTTATGTAAATAAGTCATGGATGCGGAATGGTATTCTATTAGTTAATATTCTCACTGCCGTGACTAAATATCTGAAAAAAACAGCTTATGGAATGAAGGGTTTATTTTTGCTTATGGTTTGAAGGCACAGTCCATTGTGGCTGAGAAGGCATCGCAGGAGAAGTGTGAGGTGGCAGGATACTTTGTGCACACAGGAAGCAGAGAGAGATAATGGCTGGTGTTAAGCTCACGTTCTTCTTTTTAGTCTCTCCAGAACTCTAGCCCATAAAATGGTACCCCCCACATTAGGATGGGTCTTTCTAGCTCAGTTAAATTTTGCTACAAAAGCCCTTGCAGACATGCAGAGGTTTGTCTTCTGGGTAATTCGAAATTCCATCCAGTTGAAAATTAAGATTGACCACTACAGGCATTCTGGCAGGAAATAACATGTTGTAGACTCCAAATGGCTTTTTCTAAATGAAAAATAATAAAAAGTTCTCAGGCACAGGATGCTGTTTTTCTGTGAATGACATCTAGCAGAGGCATCAGAATCATCTTGAATATCCAGTCTGGAAATGCCTTAAATTCTCAGGACAAAAAGATATCAAGCTCGGGATTCTACTCCGACTTTATTATTCTCCTGCAATCACTTGTATCAAACCTCACTACTTTCCAACTTTCTTTTGAGCATGAATGAGTTGATATTGAAAAGTTATTTTTTAACAGTACGAATACCTGTTTCTGGGTCAGGGAGATGGCTCAGCTGGTAGAGTGCTTGCTGTGTAAGCTTTCAGATCTGAGCTCAGATCCGCAGCACCCATGTAAAGGCTGGGTACCAGAGCATGTTGTTCATTCCCACTGCTGGAAATAGACAAGCAGATCCCTGGGGGTTTGCTGTCTAGCCATCCTAGCTGAATTAATGAGCTCCAGGTTTATTGAGAGACTGTGTCTCAAAAAAGAAGATGGAGAGCAATTGAAGAAGACATTGACATCAACCTCTGGCCTCTGTATGTATGCTCACATGCATGTATCCCAATGCATTCGTGCACACACATAAACATGTAAACACATATTAACACACACATGCCCACACACATATTTCTTAGTGATTGTTGCTCTGAATCTTCTGATCTACTTCTTGCTCTGTTTCACCTATGAGAGCAGAGGTTTTGGTTTGCTGTTTTGACTTTTGATTTAGCTCCTGACTCCTGTTTCTTCACTTGGCTTGATGTCTACTAATGTCTTGTGTTTGTTCTATCCAGAATAAAATTCTATTATTTGTCCCAGGGTCAATAGGAGTAACATAAATCTGCTTCCTCTTCTGGAGGTATGTAATGGTATACGAAGTAGATGATAGAGACTTCTTCTACAACTTCCTGACTTTCTGTGGTGGCCTGGCCATCTGAGATTCCCTGAATTACAGTTCCCTACAGCACATGTGCAGACTGATGGGACATTGCCATGCAGTGATCCCATCTCCACTTCTGTCACTCTTTAAGTGATTTTTTTTAGGCAAAATCAAGGTGAAACCACTGAGGGTTTGGCTGCCTGGTGATAACATGCTTATTTGAAATATATTGGTTACAGTAGACAAATGAAAAAATGATTCCTAGATATCACTCAGATGACGAACCACAGTATATTGTGATTCCAGGGGATCATAATATCCCAGGTAACTCTTAAAGTTCTTCAACCGCATATGCTGCCTGATTGATGTAGCTGTAGTCTACTTTGCACTGGAATCAGCTTGCTTCATAGACTGTGTTGTCATTTTTCTCCTCCAAGGTCCAGATTGCTCCAGAGTCCGTCCTGATGGGTAAACATTTGGACCAGTAGTGAGCAATCTATAGCTGGTGGGAAATCTGATGTTCAAGCAGCTTCCTCAAGTGGATTGCAATTAATATTTGGAAATCTCATATCATAAAGATGAGAAAATGAAAGCCAGAGAGTCAAAGGCAAGCTAAATACATTCATTGTTTACATATATTCCATTTCTCAAAGACAGCCAGAAAGGGCTACCTGGGTTAGACCCAGGGGTGCAAGTGGGATGCAGACAAAGCATAGTGATAATACACATTGGATCCCTAGTGAGCTGACAAATTTAGGATCAAATGAACATCATAGGCATATATGCTCAATGTTTAAACAGTCCTCTGTGACAATTTAACACTTTGTGAATGTCAAGAAACTTAAAACTATTACTAGTCATTACTTTCACATACAATAGCATATTTATTTTCTAATTTAAATTCTGTGTTGTTAAAAAAAATCACAGAGTAGCTGGGCATGGTGGCGCACGCCTTTAATCCCAGCACTTGGGAGGCAGAGGCAGGTGGATCTTTGTGAGTTTGAGGCCAGCCTGGTCTACATAGTGAGTTCCAGGACAGCTGGGGCTACAGGAGACCCTGTCTCAAAAAATAC
>NW_008357493.1:767425-768199 GCF_000622305.1 Nannospalax galili
AACTCAGGCTTGCTTTGTAGATTAAATAAGGTTAGAAACGTAGGCTATAACTTTACATACAGGAAGAAAAGCATTAATCAATAAAAAATCAAATGTTTTGTGCATTTTCTTAAATGTATTATTCATCATGAACATCAAAATACTTTCATCTTTTCAATGCTAATTGTCAAAATTAACACATCAATGCATTTATTTGTTGTGTGTGTATGTGGGGGGAGGTATACATGTGGCATAACACATGTGTGGAGGTCAGAGGACAATTTGTAGAAGTTGGTTGTCTCCTTCAGCTATATAGGACCCAGGGATGGAACTCAGGTTCTCAGACCTGGCAGCAGACCTTAAAATATATGCCTTGTCTACGTTTTTCATCTTTTCAATGCTAATTGTCAAAATTAACACATCAATACATTTATTTGTTGTGTGTGTATGTGGGGGGAGGTATACATTTGGCATAACACATGTGTGGAGGTCAGAGGACAATTTGTAGGAGTTGGTTGTCTCCTTCAGCTATATAGGACCCAGGGATGGAGCTCAGGTTCTCAGACCTGGCAGCAGACCTTAAAATATATGCCTTGTCTACGTACATCCCACATATATGTGATATATGTAGATGTGTGTGTGTGTGTGTGTGTGTGTGTGTATGTTTGTATACATATTATATAAGAGGGAGTTTTGTTTTTTTGTTTTTTTTTTGTCTTTTTGAGACAGGGTCTTCCTGTAGCCAAGCCCCAGCTGTCCTGGAACTCACTATGTAGACCAGGTTGGCCTTGAACT
>NW_008357493.1:768262-777770 GCF_000622305.1 Nannospalax galili
CATAATATATAAGAGGGAGTTTTTTGTTTTTCTTTTTGTCTTTTTGAGACAGGGTCTTCCTGTAGCCCCAGCTGTCCTGGAACTCACTATGTAGACCAGGTTGACCCTGAACTCACAGAAATCTGCCTGCCTCTGCCTCCTGAGTGCTGGGATTAAAGGCGCGTAAATAATGAGTTCAGCAGCATGATTGTCCCACATTATCTGGAAACATTTTGTACCTATTTTCCAGGAAGATATTGAAAGAAGCAGAACTAGTACCTGCAAATGGTAGCTGGCTGGGTGACTCAATGCTTCAACTTGCTTTGCGACTTGCTTCTCTTGTCTTGTCTGTTTTAAGGAGAAAATATACTCGGCAAGTTCCTCTAATGCACATTGTACTGTACTTGGAGAAAATTACATCTTCACATAATGTCAAAGGAATGAAAAAAAACAGCATCACACAGCCTTTTTGTACAATTAGGGATAATTCTACCTAAATGGAATGAGGTAAGAGGAAAGAAACTGTTCAGCGGGTCATCTCTCCATGAAGTGTTTAATAAGGTGGCATTTTTGTGTCCATGCTGTGTTTTAAGCTGTTACCCACTTTCAAGCTTCGCCTGCTTATTTATTATAAACATTTAAAGGCAAGACCTTCACAAAAGGCCAAAATTAACAGTGAGTGCATTCACACAAAGAGAATGTATTTGGATGGGGTTTCTTTGCAGTGACATGGACTGTCAGTACAATTGTCTAAAACGATATTTGCACCTCTGTATAAGTCATTTGGCTTTGGCATTCAAGAACAGGAAGATACCTGTCGTAGAAGTATACATATAGATGACATGCTTTTTTGCCAATTGTATTACCATTTCTTAAGTGCCTACTGTGTACTGTGATATTCATGTCCTTGAAAAGTTCATAGTCTAGCAGGAGATACAAGTAAGCAAACATGTATGTAGTGGAGACAAGTAAGCAAATGTGTATGTAGTGCAGGATGTGATGAACTATTTGAAAGGAAGATGATATGTTTTTCTGCATATTCTAAATAGGTGTGGCAAACTCTGCTACAGACACAAAAGAAAGCAAAATCCTTTTGTTATCCTAGTCAGTCTTTACTGATGGAAAAACAACAGTGCGAAGAATTGTGGAGTGTCTGAGAACTACCCCTTTGTCAGCTAACTAGTTCTGGGTTGTCCTAGGTCCCAAGAAGGTCAGCAGCTGACCTTACCATCCTCTTCTGCTTACAAACACTCACTGAGTGTTGATAACATGGGGGTGGGGGTTGCATCAACCCTAGAACAAGTGAATATGGGCAGCTTTGGGGCACAGCTTTTCAGTTCTTCAGAAATGATTCCGCTAATAACAGAGGAGAACATGGGCTTGTTAGGACTAAGCATGTGGACGTGGGAGCTACCTGGGCAACTGAGCAACAGCATCCTAGTTGGCTTCTTTGACTTCCCACCTGTCAGCCACGGGATGACAGTCACAGGTAAAAGAGATCTACTAGCAAGAGAACCAGCTACCTCAGAAGGCATATTTTCCTACCAAGTGAATAGTCCTTTGATCCTGGGTTGACTGCAATATGCTCCATGTGGAACTAACCTAAGAACATTCCAGAGCGCTTCAGATGTCCTGAAAGTGACAGTGCACTGCTGAGCTAAATGAGACATCCTGATGTGCTGAATTTTAGACCTCACTTCGAATCAGAATAAAGTACTAGGAAGCATGACTTCCTACATTTTTTTTTAGATTTTTCTTTTTTTCTTTTATTTAAAAATAATTTTTAAAATATTTTATTATATTTACTTATTTATTTATTTATTTATTTATGTGTATGAGTATATTGCCTGCATGTATGTAAGTGTACCCATGTCACGTAATGCCCTCAGAGGTCAGAAGAAGGTGTCAGATTCCCTGGAACTGGAGTTATGGACAGTTGTTAGCCACCATGTGGGTGCTAGGAATTAAACCCAGTCTTCTATAAGATCAACTAGTGCTCTTAACTGCTGAGCCATCTCTCCAACTTCTTAAATTTTTTTATTGTATTTTTGTAATTTTCATACAATATAATTTAATGGAATGTAGATCCCCTCCCACATCCACACCTCTTCTCACTCCTCTTTACTCCTGCCCAATTCAATGCACTCCACTATATATACATTAAGACCTACAGAGTCTGAGTTGTATCTGTACCATTGAAGGGAGGGGAAATGCTAAACTTGCATGACTGCTATTGAAAATAAAGACAAAACTAATATATGTCGACTGTAATTAGATAATTTATTCAATGTATTCATTCTAGGATGAATTTCTAGTCATGTATGTGATTTGATGGCATTTTCTCCATAGCAACTGTGTTTTTGCAGTGTTGAAAATCAATCCCAGAGCCTTGTATTGTGCACACTAGACAGGTGCTCCACCACTGAAGTGCAGCCCCAGCTTTCCATAGTAACTGTGAATGACCACATGCAAGAAGGTACTGGGATACTTGCACAAAGTGTTAAATATTTGGGGTGAAATAGCCGGGGCATAAATAGGCCAACAGGACATGCTCAGGTCATGCCAAGATGTACCCCTGGCTGGTCTCCACACCCTCCATTCACCATTGACTTCAGGCAGCACAGAACATTTCCAAGGCAGGAGTGTTTCCTGGCATAAGGGTGACTTCGACATAAATTTTGCTTCAGTGTGAAGGCTTCTCTTTCTTTTTTCTCATGATTTGCATTTGGTTTCCTTTGGCTCATGTGGCATGTAGGATTCTTGTCTCCTGGGGCTTTCTTGACTCGGAACTTCCCACCCACTACTACTTGGAAGTGGTTTGCTTCTAGGTTCTAGGAACTAGATTATAAGTTCAACTTTCCTGTACAAGAAAGGAAATACAAAGACATGGGGAGGGTCTTCCCCCACTGCCCATGGTAGTGAAGAAGAACTAGAGAGCAGTGGGGAAAAGGGGACTATACTTAAAGCACATTCTCTCTCTGTGCTTTTCCCCATAAAGTCTTCCACATAATGCAGACTGAACCAATTCTTAACTTGTGATATCTTCAGAAGGACACTGGTTTCTTATGGGTCTGTTGTAAAGTTGCAGCTTCAGTGTGATGCCCATGCCTTTAATTTCAGCACTTGGGCGACAGAGGTAGGCAAATCTCTATGAGTTAGAGGCCAGTTAGTTCTACACAGTGTGTTCCAAGCCAGTCACAGATACACATAAACCCTGTCTCAAAAAAACCAAAATACAAACAAAAAAGAACTTTAAAATTGGAATTGCTTGTTTATTTTCTACTATTCCTATCAGAAGTCCCATAAAGGAAGGAAGACAGTGCCTTTTGTTCTCCGCTTTAACTAAAACAACAGAAGAGAACACGGACTTGTTAGGGCTAGGACCATGCTTGGCAGAGTGGATGTCTAGAAAATATGTGAACAAAAAATAACTTATTTTCAAATAAGTGATTTTAGTTTTATGTTTGAATTGAACAAATAAATAATTTTCTCTTACTTATCCCATTTCAAATGTATCTATTTCTAGGGTTCTTTTTACTTATTCTAATTATAAAAATATAATAATCATTTATCTTTAAATGGAGAACTTTGTGGCAGAAAACTGCCACAATTGATCTACCTTAGGGATCTTTTTCTCTGTTTCTGTAATATTCATAGAGATTTTTATGTAACTGATGTTAACTAAAACCATTCACAACTGTCTCTTGCTGATGTTGTAAGGCAGAATGGATATTGAAAGCTCACAGAGGCATTGGCATTTGTGAACTAATCACCTGAAAGAAAGGATTTTAGGACTGAACTTCTGGGAACAACTTCATATTGATCCTGTTCTCTTTCCAAATCTGCTTTATCAAGCTTAGATCACCTGAGAGATATTGTTTGCAAATGTCTGGGAAATGTGGATTTTAGCACCTAGAACTCTTAGTGCATGTTAATCTTTGCAGTATTTTCATTTCCTTTTATCTGGAACACAACATAATTGTGTTGGTCACACATCTGATCGGCTGACATGTTTCACGTCCAAGTTCAAGAGTCACTTCGGGAATTAAAAGATGACTTAAGGAATAAGAACACTTGCTACTCTAGCAAAGGACTCAGGTTTAGATCCAGCACTTATATGGGACAGCTCTCAACTGCCTGTAACTGCAGCTCCGGGGACTCTGACACTCTTTTGAGCTCTGTGGGCACTCGCACCCACACATACCCAGCAAAAGACATGCACATAATTAAAGTAATAATAATAAAGTAAATCTTTTTTAAAAGTCACTTTTGAAAGTAGACTTTGCCGTCCACTGAAGCATACATGACCTTGTGCAGATGCTGAATCTCACTAGCCAATTTTCTTTGCAGCATTTCTGATAACCTGTAATTAACTTACATATCTTAAACTGTCTCTTCTACTAGTTCCACATGGGCAGGAAATTGTGTACCTGTTATTGTACTGTCAGGGTTTTGCACAACATATACTGCCATATTATTGATTCATAAAAGGTTGTATCTTTAGCTTTGTTCCCATTTTCTTATATCTTTGCAGCAAACTTGTTTATATTTCTGATAATTTGCTTGGGATGGATGATTAGAAAGGAAGCAGTAGATTAACAGGCATGCAGTCTCTTATGTCTTGTATTTGCCAAACTACCTCATAAGAATACTGCTTTGTGGGCTGGAGAGATGGCTCAGCAGTTAAGAGCCCAGGTTTGGTTCCCAGCGCCCACAACGTGGCTAGCAACCATCCTTAACTCTAGTTCCAGAGGATCTGATGCCACCCTCTTCTGGCCACCCTGGACATTGCATGACATGGGTGCAATAGCACAACGCATGCAGGCAAAATACTCATACACATGAAATAAATATAAATAAAATAAAATATTTTATAAAGAAAAAAGGGAATACTTCTGTTCACATGCCAGCAATTTGTGAGAATGCTCTTTGTGTCATCCTGGAGACTGGAATTTTCATGTTTAAATCTACTGATTTCCCCCAGAAGTTCAGAGGTTATTTTTTCCCTCTTAAATACTTACCAAATTCTGTTTTATTATATTATAGGTTATAATTTTTGAAAAATATGGATACTGTGTTAAAAGGTTAAAACTCCTAGACCAAATCAGTGGTATCTTCCCTTTGTGATTAAGAAAATCTTCATCTAGACACATGGGAATATCTGTTTTTAACTCAGTTGTTTTCAGTATTTCACCTCTCTGAAGTGCTTCTTTTATAAAATTGATTTTAATACATCATATCTTAAGAGTTTAAAGAATTAAGAAAAAGTGGGTCACATCACATTCACCAATGTGATAGACAACGTTGGCTTAGGAACCTAACATAAGAAAGAAAGGCCAACTACTCTGATCTAATCTTTTAAGACCACGTATATGCATTGAATAATCATTCTGTAGTCCATAAATATGTACAAATGTAGACAGCTTAAAAGTAAATGTAGACATTAAAAAATAAAAGCTAAAAGATTTGTATTTTACTATCAAATTCAAATATTCATCCTAACTTTTTCAAAATAATGAATTAAGATTATATCCATGTTCTAAACAGAAGGATGCCACCAAGCCTGGTTTGTTTAACATATGTTGTGATTGTTTCAATATTAATAGTTATTGGATAGTACAATTATAATGGATCTGATTGCATGTTTGAAACCAGTCTCTGTGCCTTCCCATAGGCAAAGTTGAATGGGGAGAATTGGATACTAACAGCTAGAAGGCAGTCATCCTTAGAGTCTGATTCTGAGAGAGCAGAAGTGCTCTCTAGTGATTCCTTCAAAGTTTTATCCACTGAAGGCCCCCTAGATTAATCTTTCAAAGCACTCAAGTTTCCTAGTGTTAGCTTTATCTTATAATTAATACTACTGATGTTTTATAACTTGGATTCCTTACAAAAAACAGATCAACTTAATTTTACAGTTAAATAGTGTGCCCACCCAGACATAGATTAAGTAGTGACTTGAAAGAACAAAGGACTCTAGAAAAATGAAACCTACTGATTTCTTAATTTTTCTCATTTATTGGTTTTTAATATCAGAATAATCATTCTCCAATTCTAGTTTGAAAAAATTCAGGGGCATAATGGGAGATGATTTTAATTAGCTTAAAGTATGGGGTTATGTATTACGGAATTATAACGAGGACTTCTAAAGGGTTAGCTTTTGAATGTAAAATGTCTTGGCTCTCCCTCTCAAGGGAGCCCTGGTGAGCTTTGCCCCTATATGATCCTTTTCCCTTGAGTGAAATCTGGGACTTGCTTTTAACCAGCACAATAGAACAAGAATAACGGGCTGTTGCTCCAGTGACTTTGTTCATTGTACACAAAGATGAAGAGATTTTGCAGGTGTGTTTAGTCCTTAGTCAGCAGTCTCTGAGCTTATTAAAAGAATGAACTAAGAAGGGCAGATTTAAGCATATGATCCCTTTAAAGAAAGGTCTATATCTTTTTTGAAGTTAGTATTCAAAGGAAGTAAAATCCTGTCCCTCCTTTCCTGGATCTGAAAAAGTAAGTTTCTGTAAATCCTACAGCCACCAGGTAGTAAATTCCAGCAGCACGCAAAGGGGGCTTGGACAGGGAGCTTTCTCTGATCCAGCTTCCTGGTGACCATGAAACCAGGCTTGCACCTTGTCACAACTGAGCAGATTGCCCGGACTTCTGATCCACAGAACTGTGAGATACTAAATGGATGCTATTTTAAGCTTCTGCATTTGTGATGATTTGTTATGCTTCAGGAGAAACCGTAATCAAACCGTCCCCTTGATAGCTAAGTGACTGGAACAGGAATTCCTTTTCTCAGAGATGTCAAATATGCAACTCCTTTCTAGGTCTACAATCAATTTGAATATTATCATTCTAATCATGCTCATCCTGAAAAACCAGGATCCTACCTTTATTATAGGTTTCCATTGCAGACTATTTTCATTAAGGGATGCTGATAAAAATACAAAAGGGAGTTTGAAATGATGCTCCCTTCCATTGTGTATTCTTGTGAATTGTACGTTGCTTTGTGGTTCTCCTCTTCTAATTTCATCTTCTCTCATGAGTCATTTTGCTTCCAAACTCAAGTAGACACCACCTCTTCCACTTGCCATTGAGTATTCTTTCTTTCTTTTTTTTAAAAAATTGTATTTATTATTTCTTCTTTAACTTTTACAAAAACTTTATTGAGAATTTCATACACGCATATTATTTTATGGACAGGAATGTATTCCCTGCATGCATGTAAATGCACCTGTGTCACGCAGTGCCCTCAGGGTCAGAAGAGGGTATCAAATCCCCTGGAACTGGAGTTATGGAGGGTTGTTAGCTGCCATGTGGATGCTAGGAATCGAACCCAGGTCCTCTACAGGAGCAGCCAGTGTTCTTAGCTGCTGAGCCATCTCTCCAGCCCCATGTCTGATTTCTGATCTGTCTCTCCTCCTGCCATCTGTTCTTGTAGCTGCCTGGGCCATTCTGTACTTGTCACTGATTCCTTGCTTCAGCTTATACTTCCCTTTTCATTCCCCTTCTGCTTCTTCCCTGTTTCACTCCGGGTTCAAGAAACCGTGCCTTCCTTTTATCCGTAAGGTTTGTCTCCACCTAAGAGTTTCCGCTATCTGCATTCCAGGTTTCAAATAAAAACTGTGAAGTTTTGTTCTCTTCTTTGGTGAGGATCATGTCTATTTTCCTTGAGAAGTAAACAAATGGATTTACAAATCTCGGGTTTCGTGTACCTGAAGTTTTCATCATTGGGTTCAGATCACATATAAATGCCTTGTCCAAGCTGTAGGATTGTGGGACTGTGAGTGAGTATGAAGCCTCCTCCCTGGAAACGAGCAGCCCTTTCCTTTGAGGACCAAGGCCTTGCATGGAAAGTGTATAGAGTCCTAGCTAAAGGACCCCTTCTCGACTCTGACTTCTATAGAACACATAACTTCTTTTTTTTTTTTTCTTTTGTCTTTTTGAATTTTATGAGAGCCTTTATTTAAGTAGATCTGTGTGCCAGTCATCACCCAACCCCACATCTGTACCACCTCTCCAAAGCAGACTCTATCACATGACAACACAGTGTAAAGATTGCGAGGCATTTCCTGCACTAGGGCATAGCAACGTTTTGATGTTCTGCACATGGATGTGGCAAGAAATAGTTTTGCTTGTGCCAGTAAATGTTTTTTTTTTTTTTCTAGAATGTCTTTCTTCACTAAAGTGCACTCTTTCACTTAGCACACATTTAGTGAATAATTGTGATAATTCAGAGACTGACCAGAAGGATGTTGGCAGGCACAAAGATGCAAAAGGATTTCCTTCCCAGTGTCTAGCCAATGTCCACTAGACATAGCAACCCTGAGGCTTCTTGTGGAGGTGAAGCTGTCAGTCCAGGTGGGTTCACAGCTGTTTGTGACATGACGCAGATGCACAGGAACTCAATGAGAATCTGAGTAGGAAGTGTGAGAATGCAATAAGTATTTTGAGTCATTTTTGTGCATGCCAAAGTTTGAGACAATTGTTCTTTGTGGACAAAATAATGATGAAAAATATCAAACATATCTTTCCAATTTCTTATGCTTTCAAAAGAACAATAAAAATTTAAAGTACAAACCATGAACTCAAAATTATTTTTGTTAATCAAAATTAGCATGTGGAATGTTGTTAAAATTTCCCTGCCTTTATAATTCTCATGTAAGTCTAAAGCTTTTAATAAGGTCATTCCTAATTATAGTACACATTAATGAAGAACCATTGACCCTGTGAAATCAAGTTCTGAAATTGACTTACAAGTAATGAATTCTTAATAAAGATGAATTGTTCACGTCTGTAGTCATTATTTTTGGCTAATAATATTATAAATTTAAATGATCTTGGAAAATATCTTACATATAATAAAGAGTTCTGGTATCAAATCACAACCTATTAATGATGAATGTTGAAATAATTTATTTTTCTTCCATAACTGAGAATTAAATGTATAAAAACATACACAATATTCATTTTTTAAATGTGAATTTAGTCACATGACACCATTAACTGAAATTCTTTTGTATTATTAATTATTGAATATACTGTGAGAATCAAAACCTTTCTAATATTTAACAGATGCTCTGTTTTCATGTGATGATATATAAGTTAGGGAACACTGTAAATTAGAGACAAAATGACTTGTATCCTAAATATTCCATAATTAACATCCACTTTGCATATGTAGAAATGTGTTGGTTGGTTAACACAAACTTAATAATTACATTTATTGCTGGATAAAGATAGAGGAAACTTGCTATTGAAGATGTTCCAAATGTCAGCATCTCTTAAAAACTTGTCAAGTTTCATCATTGAAAATGCTGTGACTTAATGGCCCAGAGTGTATAAATATCTCCCTTTGAAAAAATAATCACTTTTAAAAGTTCATAAAGTTGTCTAGGTCAGGAAGGTGTTATTTAATGAATCACATATGGTTATTATATTTTTAGTTTAAAGTAATTTTCAGGAGTTAATTTGTTTTTCGAAGATTGTTAGTTTTTTTAAGTGTTATTTTGTGTCATGAGACACACTTTTTCTT
>NW_008357493.1:779385-793547 GCF_000622305.1 Nannospalax galili
GAGTTAATTTGTTTTTCGAAGATTGTTAGTTTTTTTTAAGTGTTATTTTGTGTCATGAGACACACTTTTTCTTTTAAATTCTCTCTATTTTTAATTTATTAGCATATATTAGTTGTATAAAATAATGAGTTTCAGGTCTGGAGCGATGGCTCAGTGGTTAAGAGCACTGGCTGCTCTTGCAGAAGGCTGGGATTCGATTTCCAGCACCCACATGCTGGCTGACATCCATTCCTAACTCCAGTTCCAGGGGAATCTGACACCCTCTTCTGACCTCCGCAGGCATTACATGACATGGGTGCACTTACATACATGCAGGCAATACACTCATATACAGTTAAAAATTAAAATAATAAATAAAATATTTAAAAACAAAATAATGGGTTTCATTATGACATTTTCACACATGTATATAATGCACTTTGATCATAGTCAACCCATTACCACTCTTTTGAGAGGGTACCTCATATCTGCTAATACTATGAAATTTCCACTTTTCTCCCTTTGTTCTTGTCAAAACAACTCTTGTTTAATAGCTGAATACCAAGTCTTTTGATCCCAATAATAATCACTAAATATATTTTCCTGGAAAATTAGAAAAGAGAGTTCTGGTGTTTCCTCTCCTCTGCCTGACCTATGGGACTTTGATTCCTTCAATCCATTCGTCTTTATTGTTTAGGCTCCCAGGTGAGGGGAATTTGGACTGTGCTAATGAACACTTTAATATTGGCCACCAGAGGGCTCTCACAATCCTTCCATCTAAACATAAAACTACAAATGCACCTGCCATAAAGTTTACCATTGAATAAAAAATACTGTGGCAGTTGTTCTTATAGGGAAAAGTCTTCCAAAACCACTGTGTTCTTATGTCAAATACTTTGAATTAACAAACTTGAGAAACTGTTTTATTAAAATAAAATAAGTAAATTGTATGGTTGATTTTAATCTCTGCTTCTGGAAGCCATGACGTAAAGTTATGAAATTTAATGCTTTGTTATTCTACATTTTAACTATTGATGTAAGTAAAAGTGGCCTTGTATCCGTTATCCATAGATTATAAACAAAGGTTGTGAAATATAAGTGATTATAGACAGAGGAGTATAGGCTTATTTATTTATTACTCAATCACAAGTAAGACATATATTAATCCTTCATTAATATGTTGGACAGTTTTTGCTAACTTAACCCTTTTTTGGAGATATGACACGCAACTTCATAGATCATGACTGTAAAGTTTTTCTATGTGGGTATATTAGAGGCAGAAGGAAAATGCCACAAATGAGGGCTGTTTCCAACAAAGAACAGCAAAAGATATATTTTTTCTTTTGTGGCTCTTCCCACTGGTTCCTGATGAGTTAATGCAGCACCAACTACAAGGAAAACTCTAATGGTGTCTATAAGCAGTGAAGGCACCTGTCCTTTGTCTCTTTGTGAATAAAATTTTGTCTGACTATGGCAATCCAGGTGCTTTCTATAGTGTGCTTCATCCCTGAGGAATGAGGTAGGGATCACAGTTAAGGGAAATGTTATATTTCATAGAACAAATTTGGAAAACAAGCATCTTTAAGAAAAACCAGGACTCTTAAAATTCTAGGTGAAAAACTTCAAATGAGCCATCAAATTGAGCTCTGCAATGGGCTGTAAGCCACAAATCATTTATCAGTGTAACTGAAGATGGTATTTAAGTGTTCTACCTTTTCCAATTACTTTTCTTCTAGAAAACATTATTATTTCTTCACCTAAATGTACATCAAAGAGAATAAAACATGGAGGGCCTGATTAACACAATTATACACCCACACCTAGATGCTGCTGTCTTGACTATAAGACTGGATTATTGTGTTACAGAAGGAAATAAAACAGTCTGTTCTTTCTTTCATCCATTGTGTTCTTCTGGTCTGTGAATTATTGACTGTGCTTTTCTTTAGAGGAAGAAAATAAAATCATTTTAAAGCAATGTTTGAATTCTGTTTCCATTTGTTTCTCAGGATAGGCTCCCTCTGCTTCAAATCCTCATCTAGGCCAATTTTTGCTTTCTATTTGTGAGACAATCGTGATTAAAAGGCATACCAGTCCTTGGGCTTGGATTACCATATTTAATGGAAACATGAATATAAAATTATCACAGTGTAAAGTCTATTTTAGTACTCTGAATTTGTTTATTCATAGTCACACAGGAGCAAATATAGTCCACTTGTCTCTGTGAGTCATGGGCATTTTGATTAGAAAATGTCCACCTAATATATATGTGTTCTATTTTTGTTCAAGGAAAAATACAACACGTTGCAACTAGAAACTAAGGGAATTTTAAGACCACTCCTAGTCACTAGTTCAAAGCATGCACAAACAAAATAAAATATTAAAACCTAACAATTTTAATGGTGACCAGATATATACTCATAGCTCACAAGTGAACTGTATTTTATTTTAAGCTTTTCATAGAAACCTTCAAAACCAGTGGTTGGAGAGAGGATCAGTGGTTAAGGGCACATATTGCTCTTGAAAAGGACTGATTTTAGTCCCCAGCACTCATATCAGATGGCTCACAACTACCCGTAACTGTAGCTCCAGGGGATTCAACACTGTTTTCTGGCCTTATGTGTACATATACACACATAGACATACACACGTACACATAGGGCATTGTGGTGCACACCTTTAATCCCATAACTTGGGAGGCAGAGGCAGGCGGAACTCTGTGAGTTCGAGGCCAGCCTGGTTTCCATTAGCCAATCCAGGCCAGCTGCAGCTACAGGAAAACCTTGTCTCAAAAAGACTAAATAAATAAATAAATAAAATTAAGAAACCAAATAATTTTTTTTAAAAAGTCTTCAAAATCAAAGAAAAATTTCTGGATTAAATAAAATTCATTTAGGGACATCTTTGTGAATTTTCATACTATTTTAAGCTTATATTACTTAGGAAAAAAACTATCTGAACATATTTTAATTGATAGATTCAAACCGTTTCATGCAAAGTGGAGTTCTGCACTTCCCAATTCAGTTCTGAAATTCGGGATCCTTAGACACAGCTCCAATTGTGTGTATTTACCATCTTCAGAGAAACTCGTTCCTATCCAGGCTTTGTGAAATTGAATTGGCAGGAAATGCGCTTTGGCTTACAACCACTTCCTAACATTTATTTGCAAAGTTTTCTATGGCCAAACCTCTGCTTTCAGTAGAGGTTACATTACACTTCTTTGGTCACCAGGGTGAAGTGTGGCTTTTCTCGTCACTCACTTTGGGTATGAGAAGAAAGGGACAACTGAAGGTTTGCCAACCTTTCCGTGCCTTCTTAGGCCCCAGCACTATTTGATATTTATCCATCTGTCAAAAGACAATTGTGTTGGTTTGAATGAGGGGTGTCCCCCACAGGTTCCAAGTATGTAAGCATTTAAGGAGGTTTAGGATGTGTGGCTTTGCTGGAGAAGCAAATCACTAGGGTTACTATTGACCCATTTTGAGTTTGTCTCTCTACTTCCTCTGTGCTTTGAAGATGTGAGTGTTCAACTTTCTGCTCTGGCTGCCTCCTGCTGTGCCTCCCACGATATGATAGAGCATAAGCACACTAAACTCTTCCTTTTATAAGATGCCTTGATCATGCTGTTTTATCAGAGAAATAGGAAAAGTAACTAATACCAAAAACATGAATTCCCAGTGCAGAGTCGGTGATGGAGGAAAGATCTGCCTCACCAGCTCTCAAATACTGTTAAGTACTTGTTCCTGCAATCATGTATCAGAAGTTCTGATTATATATTAGAATCATAACACTCTGTTTAGGGGAAGGTGACATTCATCTGGTGGTGTGCTTTAATTCCTGCGCTCAGGCTTTATCCAAAGCCAACCTAATCTGCATGACTGGTTGGAGCCAGACAGCAGTAATATTTTAAGCTTCCCCAGTGACTAACACATGGAGCCAAATTCAAGAACCACTGTCTTATAAACCATCAGTTGATAAATGATACCTTAATCCTACATCTGGGAGAGATAATGGATGAGGGTCTGCCTGTGGGTGCAGATGTTCTAGATTGGCACAGGGTGGTTATTAGTCAGAGACTCCAAGTTTGAAATGCTTTCTTTTCTTAAGATTGCAAGTGAATGCCCAGTGATTGATAGGATGCTAGCATATTGAACTTGGGTGGGGCCTGGAGAAAGCTTTGTTTCAGGTTCCTGTGTTTTACGTTAGCCAACCTTGTGAAATAGCATGGGGGGGGGGTCCACGATGCGGCACTGATTCTCTGGACTCTACACAGCTCTGCCCCCTCACCTCCCTCCCTGAGTGAATTTTTACAAAACATTTTCTCATCTCTCATCTTCTCCACTCTTGGGAAATATATGGGTATATATCTGCTGTTCCTGAGATACTTAGTGTGATCTCAAATGAAAGAGTTCAGAAGAGAACTGATCTTTAAACAGAGGCTTGAGGTCATCAAACCAGTGCCTGTTCTTCTTCAGTTGAAAGTTGCCACGTTCCCTTTGAGTTTATAATGAGCCATGCAGTCACGCCTTTAGTCTTAAGATAACTTTTGCAGCTTGAGATGGCTTGATTACACATTATCGCTAAAAAGTATATTAATCTAATTGTTCGGCTTTAATTTGTTTTGCTGGGTAAATCTAATCTGTCTCTGTCTTCCCCAGGTACTTTTGTCATCTGTCTAAACAGTATGAATCACGTGTAAAATTGTATCAGCTTGTGCCACCTCCAGCGTGTTGCTTTAATACTGCTAGTGCTGTCCTGCTTGTCATTCGGAACCTGCTCTTCATTATTGATTTGGATTAATTGCTTCATTTTAGTGAATACTTGAAGCTAATTCAAGGGGAGAACAGTTTATTGATTAGTTCCAACACTAAATGTATCTTTTCAGTTTGTTTAACTTAGGGAGTCTCAAGCTTTGTATAAAGCCATCCTGCTTTAAAAGGTCCCAGTCAAGATGGCTCAGTGGTTAAGAGCACTGACTGCTTTTGCAGAGGACCTGGGCTCGATTCCCAGCACCCACATGGTGGCTACAAACCATCCTTAACTCCAGTTCCAGGGGAATCTGAAGCCCTCTTCTGACCTCTGTGGCATTGCATGACACGGGTGCACTCACATACATGCAGGCAATACAATCATAAAGAATTTAAATAATAAAATATTAAGAAAAAAAGATGTGAAACTTTTTAAAAAAAAAAAGGTCCCAGTCAAATACAGTGACATTCATGGTGCTGTTGACATATTCACTGCGTGTTGAGTAACACACCAGTTAGAAACATTGCTTACTGACTTTTGGCTTATTTTGTTTTGTGTTACTGAGGATTGAACCTAGGACCTTATACACGTCAGGCAAACACTCTACCACTGAGCTATGTCCCCAACCTTAACACTGGCTTTTGTAAACCTGTCATCTTGGGTTATTTGCTATTTCCTTTGATTTTTAGACTGGAAAAACTGTTTTTATCACTTGTGCAAGTTTATTTAGCTTCTTATTCACAGTTAAGACTTGCATCATACTCTTTACCCCTGTACCAATACATACTAATTCAAGGTAGTTCTCAGTTCTTATTGGTTGAAACTGATGATTGTAAACACACAGATGCACACACATAGTAAAATACCCCATTTCCTAATGGCATTGAACTTATAAAATAAGTGGTATGCACTAAAAATAAGTATGTTAGAATTCACAATGAAACAGCAGAGGAAGTTTTGGAAACATTTTAATAATGAACATTTGAGAGTGTTATGTAGCTGGGTATCTGTACAAAGATTTTTGACACGTGTCAGATACAGGGTGCTGTGCTAATCTGAACATGTTCTAACCAGAACTCACTGCTAGAACTATGTGTAGTGATAGAAATGTTCCTATTTTTACTGTCCAGTATGGTAGCCTGGTGAGCACTCAGAATAAAGATAGAGCAAATAATGAACTGAGGTTTTAATTTATGCTATCTTAATTACCTTAAATTAACTAACACTATGTGTTGGATGGTTACTGTATTATTCAGTAAAGAGTGTATTCTCACCTACGTTTTCTTCTATTTTCTTTTTCTTCTCTCTTCCTCTCTCCCTGGCTCATTCTCTCCTCTCTCTCTCTCTCTCTCTCTCTCTCTCTCTCTCTCTCAATTAAGAGAATAAATACACATTTTGGAATCAGAAACATGAGAATTCAATTCCTGGCAATAACAATCTGGGAACATTTTGAGTTTTTCCTTTCTGCTTGCAGACAGTAAATAGTAACAGCTACTTTATTTAGTTGGTTATTTTTAACATTAATGAGACATATGAATAGTTACTTCTAGTTGTTTTTAGGATTAATGAGATAATCTATGAGAACTACCTAGTAGGGTGCCTGCTTTAAATGATATTCTGCCGATGAGGATAATGATTAGGATGATGGTGATAGTGACTTAGAAAATGGGATGCAAGAAGGACTTCCTTTTCACTCAATGTCTCATGTGTCCAGTCACTCCTGGCTCACTGCTGCAATCACCACTCACAGTTGTTCATAAAGTCATGTGTGTATGCCATAGTCTGTGAGTGTGGGTCAGCTGCTTATGTATGAGCATGTGAACCTGCTTCTCATGAACAGAATTTAAATATCCATCTTATGTTATTAATGATGAGATCAGAAGCTCGTGATGCAAGGATTTACTAAAGAGTACACAGAATTTGCATCCAAGATCTCATTTTTTTTCCTGCCTGCTTCTTTTCCTGTATACATTTCCCATTAATTAGCCAAAATGCAACAATTTCAGCACTTTTTTCATATGTTTCACTTATTTCACGACATTTTCATATGAAATAAGCCAATAATACGCCTGAATCATGCTCTATTAATATCAGAATTCCAGATGAAGTTGTTGCCGTCTCTTTTTAAGCATCCCCATGTGCAGCCATCTAACACAGTAGCATTTGTTTACTGTGTTAATCATGCAGCTGGAAAACTTCAGCCCCAATCCTTGAAATGAGTGCAATAGTAGTAAATGACAGACAAAACCCAGTGTTCTTCAGGAATACAAAGGGAAGAAGAAGAAGCAATCTTTGAAACAAGAAACATGCCAAATCCTACAGGATGTGAGGTATTGCAAGGCTGCCTCCCTGGGACCAAGGGATTCAGTCAGTGACTGGAAAGGAAAGCACACATAAGCTAAGCGTGCAAACGATTCTTTGAGATGCCAAAGCAGGAAGAGGGAGAGCAGAAGCTTGCTGGATACATTACAAAGTGGGTCCTGAGAGAGTTGGAGCAGCAGTGCATCAAAGGACAGCATGTGCTTCCAATCAGATACATTGGGAAGAGGAGTCTGAGAAGGAGGTGGCAGTGAGTGATGAACGCTTTGATAATAGAGTCAACTAACTTTCTTTAGACAGGGAAGAAAGTCCCTTTGTGGCCAATGCCTATCTTAAATCAACATTCCACATGAGATTTAGGATTTGGGCAGAAATAAAATAAGAAAGAGTGACTAAATGAAGGGGAAATAATAAGTGATAGGATGGGACATAATGTGGTACATTTATAAACTTCAAATAGATTCAAGTTCAAGTAGACTCTTATCGGGACTTTGTTCCTGTATGAGTTGTGTCTAAGAGCATAGAGCTTGAGGTAATATTGCAAAGTTATTCTTATATCATCCATTCTTTAATTCTTTCACTCATTAATTTCTAGGCATTATTCTTGAAAAAGAAGCAGCAGCAAATAAAACTGGTGAAAGGCTATTCTCACCTGTAGATTTCACTGCAATATGAGAAACACAATAAATAAAAAGACATAAAAAACAAAGCATGCTACAGATGGTCATAAATAAAACGGAAAAGTTACATGGCAAAGAGAATGGGGACTGTTGTCCCGGGGAGAGCTGGGCTTTAAATCGCGTCACCAGGAGAGGCTTGCAAATGCCAAGGACCATACTTTGGTAGTAGGGGAATAGAAGAGCATAGTGCACTGATACTGGGATAGAGGGAGATGGGGAGAACAGGAGCTGAGATCAAGATAGCAATGTGCAGGGCCAGAGAAGGTAATAGAGTTTCATAGAAGCAAATCAGAAGATCTCACATCCACCGGGGACCTGGAGGCAGCATCCAGAGGTTTTATTCTTCATGTGGCCCTATAAGAGATGAAGGAGCATCTTTTCCAGACATACTGTTCATCTTTGATGAGCTCAAACACAATCCCAATATTCAATTGGATATATAGCTGAAGATGAATTTGTACAGTGGGTCGCTATCCCGTGTGCATTTCCTTTTCATCCAAAAGTTTCACCTCAGATTATTGAAGGATGATCTCCTTTTTGTGTAAGCTTAAAATATGCTAAATGGAAATGCCTCTACTCTCTGAATCCTCTATCTGTAGCTGTCTTCCTTAGATATACCTGTCCTATGAAACAAAAGTTATTGCTCATCCCAGCTACTTTCTCTTTGAAATACATTTCTGATGCCAGATCTAAGACTTCTGAGGGAACTGATGTTATTGTAGCAGTCATCCACCTGTTAGTGGCCCCGAGTCACCTATTCATAAGAGGAGAAGGCCAGGCCTGCATGACAAAGTAGACTTTTCATTTTTCCAAAGACTTCCTCCTCTTCTTGGCAAATCAGCCAAATCCTCTTCAGGACTAAGCTTGGAGTTGGCTCAGATGATGTCCTGGAGTGTAGCTTACCACCCACAGTATTGGAAGCTGAAAATGTTTTTGCTAAGTGAATGTCAAATTAATGAGCTTTTACTCTCTAGACAGCATATTGTGACAAAAATACTATGTACCTTTAGTGACAGTGAATCTTCTGCTCTGGAGTCATGCTATTCCAAGACTGCTTGTTTTTCATGTTAGAAAACCAAAGTGTTGTTATTAATTCAGGTGACTTCTAAAATGTCAAGCTAGAATGCTCTGCCTATTCGCTGGAGGAGTGTGTGTATTATTCACATTTAAGATTGCCTATTTTACTTTCTCGACCACACTTTGAACTTAAAGTGATTGCACATCAGACAGTTTCTAGGGGGTCTGTGGCTGTCAGGAGAAAATACCATCATGTGCTCAGGCTTGCTTCATCATAGTGATCCTCAATTTCATCCCAGAATCAGTGTGTCACTTCCAGTGATTCAGGATGAGCTTGTGGGAGGGACAGCCATTCCATGATGCCCTGAGCAACTGCCACGAGTGCCACAACAACTCCTCTACCAGATTCACTTGCTGCTCTTCCATTCAAGTCTGTGTGGCAGGACAGCACATGATGGCTGTGAGGGCTATGGACCATGGCCAAATGTGCTGTCACTCCCTGGTCAAGTGTAGGCGAAAGAGAGAAGGTGACAGAACCATTTTCTCTACAACTAAGTGTGATTAATGTATGCCTTCCTAATGAGATTAGAAGGAAAACAATTTTCATTTTAAAACAGCTCTCCTCTGCACTGCAAGTTAAATAACTTGTTCTGCAGACGCTTAAAGATGGGAACAATTGCTTTCAAACTTTGATGGAAATTCTTCCCACCAAGACCATAAACGATCCTTCAAAGTACAATTAATGCCACTGATGTAGTTCAGGTTGTATGAAATTATCTCACATTGCCCCATTGTGATTTACTTTATAAAAGAAATAATTCAGTTTTTGTGTGGATATTTGTGTGTGTGTGTGTGCATATGTGTGTTTAGGTGCGGGCATGCAAGGGTGTATACATGTATGCATGCTTATGTGAAGAGCAAAAGTTGACTTCTGGTGTCTTCCTCAATTGCACTCCATCTTATTTTTAAAAATTTTTTATTTATTATTTTTATTTTATGGGTATGTGTGTATTGCCTGCATGTAGCTGAGTGCACCCGTGTCATGCAATGTCCATGGAGGTCAGAAGAGGCTGTCAGATCCCCTGGGACTGGAGTTATGAACAGTTGTTAGCTGCCATGTGGGTGCTGGGATTCGAACCCTATTTTTTGAGACAGTATCTTTCACTGAACCAGGATCTTATTGATTTCTAGCCCAACTGGTTAATGAGTTTCCAAGTTCTACCTGGCTCTGTTTCCTCTGCATCGGGTACGGATGTGCCTCATTGCCGCACATTTATTTGTGTTGGGGATCTGAGCTCAAGACCTCATGCTTCTGCAACAGGCACTTTATGGACAGAGCCATCTCCCAGCTCCAATTCAGTTCTTTCCATTAAAGACAGATTATAAAACTCGGTGTAGTCTCATTCATTTTTGCAATTATTATTAAAATACCTGAAATGTGACACAAAAGCTCAGGGGAGGGACTGTTACTGTTTCAGTTTGCTTTCTGTTGCTGTGATAAGATACTCATCAAGAGCAGCTTAGAAAGGAAAGGGGTTGTTTGATTTTTGACTTGCAGATTATGGTCCACCATCGAGGGAAGCCAAAGCAGGAACCTGAGGCAGGAACTGGGAGGCAGAGACCATTTTCTAGGCTCCCATTCAGCTACTCATATAACATATTTTATTCATATTCAGACTCCCTTCCCTCCCTGTACCTTTTCTTATACTCTGTACAAAATTTCCTGTATTCTACTGCCTACCTTTCTTTTTTATTGTATTTTCTTAGGATCTCATATAACATATTTTATTCATATTCAGACTCCCTTCCCTACCTGTACCTTTTCTTATACTCTGTACAAAATTTCCTGTATTCTACTGCCTACTGGATCTAGTTTGTGTCTGTGAATGCCCTTTGGTGTGGGTCCATCCACTGGAGCCTGATGAACCTCCCCAGTGTCACAGCTATGAATAAATTGACTCTCCCTCTCTCCAGCAGTTTTCAGCTGCCAACAGCTCCTCACCTTGGGCTGGGGCTTCTTACCTACTTCCCCATCTCTACGCTGAGATTTTGCCTGCATCAAGCTGACATAGTCCTTGTGCATGCTGTCACCACTGCTGTGAGTTCATATAAATAACTTCCAGCTGTCTGAAAAAAACTCACTATATCCTAGTGGTCATTCACTACCTCTGGCTTTTACAATCTTTCTACCCTCTTTTCTGAAATGATGACTGATCCTTGGGAGGCAGAGATTTGATATAAATATCTCCTTCAGGGCTAAAAACTCTGTGGTCTCTTATTCTCTGTATGTTGACCAGTTGTACATCTCTGTTAATTACCATCTATTGTATAAAGGAGCTTCTTGGGTGAAATTAAGAATGCATCAATCAATGTGTATAACAAGTCATTCGGAATCAGTTTAATATTATGTCCATTTAGCAGAATAATAGTAGTAGGTCCTCCCCTATGTCCTATGACCTATGTCTAGCCATAGGTTCCTAGGCCTGATAATGTAGTCAGGTATGGGTTACATCCTGTGAAGCAGACCTTAAATCCAATCAGAAAGCGGTTGGTTACTCACATTCATGTCCCTCTTGTACCAGTGGGCATATCTTGGCAGGCCAGTTGTTACTGCAGCTCCCAGGATTCACAGCTGGACAAGGTTAATGATTACTTTTCTAATAGTATGCCCAGCGCCTTCCAGCACTATGAAAGCTAGCCAGTAGAGATAAAGCTTTGAGGTCAGAACAGCTTGATTTCTCCTTGTTTGTTCTATAATTCATGTATATAGTGTCTTCAGCAATAAGACCTCACTGCCAAGTTCTGATGGGTAACTAAGACCAAGGGTCAGTATTGTTTGTGAGTTTTTGGAACTCACCAACAAAGAATAAAAATTCCCTTTTCCTGACATGCTCACCAGCATTTGTCATCATTTGTTTGGGGGATCTTAGTCATTCTTATTGGGGTAAGATGAAATCTCAATGTAGTTTTAATTTGCATTTCCCTGCTGGTTAAAGATGATGAACATTAAAAAAATATATTTCTGACTCATTCGTATTTCATTTTTTGAGAACTCTCTGTTTAGTTCCTTACCCCAATTTTTAATTGGGTTGCTTCTTTTTGATATTTAGTTTTAGAGCTCTTTGGATATTCTAGATACTGTATGTTCTAGAGGTGTAGATGGTAAAGACACAACCATTCTGTTGGTTGTCTCTTGACTCAAATGATAGTGTTCTTTGCTGTACAGAAGCTTTGTAGTTTCATGAGGTACATTTTTCAAGTCATGCTTGTACTATAGAAGTCTTATTCAGAAAGTCTTTTCCTGGGCCTATCAGTTCCAGTGTATTCCCAACTTTCTCCTCTATCAGATTCAGGGTATCAGGTCTTATCCAGTAAGGTCCTTGATCCATTTAGAGTTGAGTTTTGTGCAGAGTAAGAGATAAGGATCTAATTTCATTTTTGTATATGTAGCTATCCAATTTGACCAGCACTATTTGTTGTAGATGCCCTCCTTTCTCCAATGTGTGCTTTGGGCCACTTTGCTGAAAATCAGGTGGCTGTGTGTAGACTTAAATATGGGTCCTCAATTCTATTCCTGTATGATACTATAATTAAAAAACCATAAGGACTTTACCAGAGAACTCCTAGAGTTGATAAACACATCCCACAAAACAATAGTATACAAATTATCACACAAAATGTTCAATTTTAGATAATTTTATTCTTGACTATTTATTATCTACATCTTCTACTAATAACAAACAATATCATTTAAAATCAGAAAAAGTTCAGTAGCCTAACAAACATACAGAGAAAGAAACCAAGGAAACAGTTCCAATCATAACAGCTCAAAAAGCCATCTTGGAATAAATCTAATGCAGGAAGTGGAAATCCTGTATAATAAAAATTTTAAGACATTGAAGTAATTGAAGAAGATGCCAGAAGATAAAAATATCTCCCATGCTCATGGATTGGTAGGGTTAATATTGTGAAAATGGCTATTCTTCCAAAAACAATCTGCAAATTCAGTGGGATAGTCATTAAAATTCCAACACAATTCTTCACAGACATTGAAAAAAAAATTTCAGTCTTCATGTTGATAGACAAAAGAATCCTGAACAATGAAAGAACTTCTGGAAGCTTTACCATCCCTGATCTCAAACTATACTACAGAGCTATAGTAATAAAAATAGCTCAGTAATGGCATAAAAAACAGACACACTGATCAATGGAACATCTATAGTTCTTATGCAGCACAGGCTAACCTGATTAGGGATGGCAGCACCCACCTGGGCTGGGCCCTCCTGTATTAATTAGCCATTAAGAAAATTCCCCACAGACATGCCTACAGGTCAATGTGAGGGAGGAAATTCCTCCATTGATATTCCCTTTACCCAGCCCTGTCTGGGTTTGTGCCAAGTTGAGAAAAACTATGACAGTTTGCCCTTTGTCACCTTTGACACACAAACACATCACTGCAAACCATAAGTTCTCTTTTCTTGTCTCCAAGATCTCTTATTGATGGCACCATATAAGACACATAGTCCAACTTTAAAAGCCTCACAGTGCTTAAAAATTCAACACTTTAAAATTCTAAGGTCTCTTTAAAAAATCCAAGTTCTCTTGACTGTGGGCTCCTGTGAAACCTGAAGTAAGTTATATGCTTCTTTTGTCTGAGAGATAAAACTACAACAGAGTCTGGGACTCACTATCCTCTGGGCTCTAAAGGGCTTGGGCAATTCCACTTCTCTGACTCTGCCATCCACAGCTCACAACTGTAGGCTTATGGCTCATCCTCTCCACACCTGTTGCTGTCCTCGACAGTCATTCCGCTGTCCTTGCATCTGCAAAATGCTCTGGTCTCAGTGCAACTGAGGCTGCAGCTTTACCAGTGGTCTCCCTTGTCTTCAGACAGGGCTTAACTTCACTTCTTCAATCCCAGGCAGAAACAATTTTGTGAAAGATGGGCATTGGACAAAGTGACATATGTAACTGTGCACTTGTGTAATTATTGGTTCTTATGCGCCTTCCCAAGGTGAGTGCAAGTTGCATAGAGACACTTATTACAGATCTGTGGGACACCACTCTTTGGAATACCTAGCACAAACCTAGCATATTTTGTTGGCAGCACTCCACTTGAATGTCTGTTGAGTTAAAGAATGAATGAACTAAAACATATAACATTTCAAACATTGTATTTCCACAGTGGTTGTCCAAACATTTTTTGAATATGGACACTGCTTTGTCTCTAGATAGAGAACAGCTTTCTTCTTATATGTGCTCAGTGCTTATAAAACAGTTTAGGGTATTAGAAATTTTTTTTTCTATTGAGTTGAATATGTTCCTGTGTAGATTTTACTATGCAAAGACGAACTGTTATATTGTATTGACTGGAATGATTAGCATTCTGGGATTATTCCATCACTCAGACATTGTTCCCAA
>NW_008357493.1:793967-817562 GCF_000622305.1 Nannospalax galili
CTATTGAATTGAATATGTTCCTGTGTAGATTTTACTATGCAAAGACGAACTGTTATATTGTACTGGAATGATTAGCATTCTGGGATTATTCCATCACTCAGACATTGTTCCCAAAACATGAGCAATTGATAATTGCATTTGGCTAAACTGTTTTAAAAAAGGTTTTTATCGTTGAAAAAAATGTGGGGACTATAGAAAAGTCAATTGGTGTCATCTCTCTGTGGTAATTAAAATTAAGTTGGCTTAATCCTATATTTCTATAAGCTTTGCTTACCTTTTTCTTGAAAGTCATTCTATGCACCAAGGTTACACTTAGAAATCAGAAATATCATTTTGATTACCTGGAAAAAAATGTCCTTTTCTTATTGCTTTACTGTTCCAGATATGGTCTAAATTCTAGTGTGTGTACACATGCATGCTTTTACACACAAACATATAGAAACACACACATACATATATATATACATACATATGTGTTAATTATTCTTTTTTTGTGGCTACAGTGTATATTGATGATATCCACTCTTCCTTTTTCCCTCCACCCCCCCCAGGCCCTCCAAATACCCCTTCCAATTTCCTGTTGAGAGAAATAGAGCATTCTCTTAGAAAGCGAAGAATAGCTATGATTAGCGTTATTTTGTTATTATTTCTGTCTCATTTATTTGCCATTTTTATTAAAATATTGGTGACATGTGTACACATAATAACACTCTCATTGTGTAGCACTCAAGCACTTCAGATAAATAATTCCTTTTATGGGTTCTTTTATTCTGTAAGCATATATATATCTTTGTGGATATATATGACATATGTCAATGTACATATGATATTATACATATGAATCAAAATTAATATACCATGATCTAGGCAGAGTCAGGTTGACTGTACTGGACAGATTTGTCTAAGGCGATTAGGTTTAATTGAAAAAACAAACAAGTCATGCTAAAGCTTGGGATGGTATTCTTTGCAAAGAGTAAAACTGGACATCATGATATGAGCCAAGAATGAAAGAAGGTCATGGCGATTGGAGCTATAGTGAGGAATGTGGACCACCTGATAGGAAGGTTGTAGTGCATCACAAAAATATTGGGAGACTATCATAGGATTTTAAGAAAGAGTATGTGATGCTATGATCTGATGTTTTAAATCTACAACTCTCACTTCTACGTAGAGAATGGAATTGGTGAGGTGAGAGGGTAGAAAGAGAAAGAATGAAAGAAAAAGAAAGAAAGAAAGAAAAAGAAAGAAAGAAAGAAAGAAGAAAGAAAGAAAGAAAGAAAGAAAGAAAGAAAGAAAGAATTTTAGTGGCTATTAGCAAATCAAAAGGACTGCTGGTGGTGGCAGAGGACATTAGTAGCCATAGAGATGCTGCTGAGAAGTGGGTGGGGCCTTGTGTGAAGGGATCTCTAACAGTGATTACTGACATACTGGATGTGGTAGATGTAAAGATGACTTGATTTCATCTCCTGGCATACAATACTTATTTTTATTGAGCTTTTTAAATTTCATGCAATATTTCACAATCAAATCCAGACACTCTTCCCCATCCCTGCCTCTCCCATCCCTCCACCAAACCCCATACACTCTGCCATACAAGCTAAGTGCTAATCATTCAGGTATTTGTATCTAAATGTCCTTCAGTGTAAATGTGTCCCCTGGAGTCTAGTCAACCCATCCAGTGGTCATATGTAAGTCATACTCTCCCTCACCCTGCAGCAATCAGTCTCAAATAGTTCTCAGTATGGTGCCAGCCCACCACCTATTTCTCACCTCCTATTTGGGCTCTTGTTTAATTGAGCTGACATGGATCCCATGTTCAATGCCACCTCTGCCACAGGCTCACCTGAGCAAGCCTCCAGTGGCCTGGAGGCCTCCACCTCCCTGTGTTCATGAACCAGCTCTGGCTCTTACAATCTTTCCTCTGCCCCCTCTTCCACAATGGTCCCTGAGCTGTGGGTGGGTGAGGTTCCATCTAGGAGTCCCATCCTACACGCTAGAGTCTCTTATTCTCCCAAACTCGGTCAGTTGTGGCCTCCTGTGTGCATCACGCACTGCTGTACAAGGAAGCCTCAGTGGTGAGAGTTAGGGATGCATTCACCCTCTTTCTACCCCTTATTCCACTGTGTTTCATGTGCCTTCATTGTAGAGATTCGACTGCAGATGTGTCACCTAGTACTGGGCATCTCCAGATGTATGATTTCTGTGCCTGACCAGATGTGCAACTCTACAGAAACCTCCATCTGTTGCATAAAGAAGCTTCTTTGATGAGTGTTGCACAGCATGCTTGTCTGTAAATATAAGGATTGATATTTAGCATCTAGTAAGAAATTTCTTTTGTCTTGAGATATGAAAAAGACAGGGTTTTCTCCAGAATCTATGTCCTCTCCTGACAGGCATATTTGACTGAGTTTACAGTGCCACTCATGAGTTCCTGCCCATTGAGAGGGCTTTAAGCCCAATTAGATAGCTGTTGATTGCCCCCCAGATATAAAATGTTTTTTTTATAGTTTGTAGTACATTTATTGATAATGGCCTCCAAAACACAAGTCCAGTGTATTAAGTCACCTCCAATGTATTTAAGTACTGATTTTTCTCAAATTCTAACTGAATATTAATGTTACTATGTTTTGGAAAACATAGAAAATATAGTGATCTTATAGTCAAAAACTATCTACATGTTTTAATTTTCTTTTCACCTGTATTATTAGGGTAGAGTGTATTTCAACTATCCTTTGGCCAGTTGAAATTCACTAAATTTTGTGAATCACTGATCATAGTTTTTCCCCATTTTGCTCCCAAAATATTGACCTTACTGGTTTTATTAGTTGTTACTTTGTGAAATATGTCAAGTGGAAAAATAATTTTATTTTTGCCCAGAGTATAATAAGAATCTTTTTTTTCCTCTTAATTTGAAATGACACCATTTCACACTCTAAATTAAAATTTATACAAAAATCATTTTTCTGGATGCTTCATTCATTGATCTATTTGTTCACTGATCAGCACATTTGGTTTTAAGTTATACAGTTTCATAACATATTTTGACATCTTATGTCAAGACTGTCTTTTCCATGTTTTCCCAATAAGTGCCAGTTAAATGATGAATTTTATATTTTAATAAATATATATTTAACTATATGTCCATATATTTTAATATGCTTTTTCTCTTTACTCTTTGACAAATACCATCCTTATTTTGATTACATCATGTCAAGAGATATCTTTCATCATTTACCTGTTGGATTATTCTTCCAATTACAAGTGCTTTATTTGAAACCCTGGCAACAATATCTATAATGACCAAATCAGTTTAGCACCGCTTTATGTTTTGAAATCTAGAAAATCAGTATTGGAAATAGATTTATCGTAAATGCAGTTATCAATGTAAATACATTTAATTTGACTAAATAGTAAGGATTATTAAAGCTACTGTGGGATTCATATAGTGTGGTATCGATGCAGCACAATTTCCTTGTATTCATCAATCTTATAGCCCCTTCCCACCTTCCACAAGGATCCCTGAGACTTGGGAGGATAGGGTGTGATGTAGTATCCTATTTAGGGCTGAACATCCCCCAGTCTCTTATTCTCTGCATATTAACCAGTTATGGATCTCTGTGTTAATCACTATCTGCTGCAAGAAAAACCTTTACATCACTTAGGACAGCATACACGAGACCTGTGCAAACTCAAGGAAGACATGGTCCCAGCGTGGATGGGAGAGATAGACAGGGAGTCACAGCTAAGGATCTATTGGCAATTGATAGATAAGATGCTTGGAGAGGGAGAGTTAGTCTTCCTTACAGGTGTGATGCCTGGTAGGTTGATCAGACTCCAAGGGATAGACCGAAATTCAAAATTATTTAGGGAACACAGATTAGAGCCCATAGGCCTTTTAAAAAAATAGACAACATGAAGTAATGGGAGGAAAATAGTAAGGTGGGGTAGAGGGGAAGGAGAAAATCTGAATATGAGCAAATTAATTACATGAAATTATTGAATAAATAAAAAAACTGTGTTAACAAGTTTCTGTGGAGAACCAGGCATGGTAGCCCATGACTTGAATCCCAGCTCTCAGGAAGTAGAGGAAGGTGAACCTCTGTGAGTCTGCAGCCAGCCTGGTCTTCATAACCAGTCCCATGCCAGCCAGGGCTACAGAGTAACACTTTATCTCAAAAAAAAAAAAAAAAAAAAAAAAAAAATTAACTTTGAGAGTATATACTTGGTGACATGAAAGATTCTAAATCTATGACAATGGAGAACAAAGTACCTTAGAAAAACTGTCACTTTGGAACAAAAGGGCACCCAGGAGTAATGTGATATATGGTATTCAAGTGTGGGGGGGTTCGAGCCAGCGACCCCCGTGCAGTGATGATTGGGAATGAGTAAGCACACTGTTCACCAGCCCATGCTGCCCCCAGTACCGGGAACACTCAGGTGCAATGGGGAGCCTAGTCAAGCAGGGACTCATTTATTGCAGGTGTTACAGAGCTTATAAAGGCACCTGGAAATCCCCCTCCCTCCCAAGGGTGTATCTTAAGGATCGTCACACACTGATCATGCATTCCTCAGCAATGCGGAAGTATTCTTCAGACTTTCAAAGCAAGTCAGGCCGCGCCCCAGGAACTTCCTCTCGGACCTCTGCAAGGTGGGGCTTTTAGGTCCCCACATTTCCCCCTTTTATTTTCATTTTAAGGCCAGACTTACTATTTCAAGGGTTACCCACCTCATAGATGGCTCCCTGAGGAGAGACGGCTATCTCCTTCCTCTAATCTTATTCATTTTTGCCTGTCTTAGGTTGTGTCACCTCTGATCAAGCCTTGCCCATCATTGGATCATGCACCTGGTCATGTGTATGTCCTGTCTTAGGAGTACTTGTCATGGGACATCTTACCCGTACTTGGCTAAAAATGCATCATGATTAAGGGCAGCCGCGTGGGTAGTGCCAGCCTGTGACAGTCTTAGTCTCTGCCTAACTCGGTTAGCCAAACGTGGGCAACCGGAGGGGGGTATATTCCTGGGGGTGTCTGTAATCATGAGGAGGTGGGCTTTGGCAGTTCCAAGGGTCCTCTGTTGATGAATTATCTGGTAAACACACATAAAGATAAACACACTTAAAGATAGGCATTATCAAGAGAAACAAAGCAAGTCATGGCATAGGACAAGTTGAAATACTTCTGAGACCATGTGCCTTTTAGCCAACTGGCCAGTTGTCTGAAAGGCAAAGAGGCTGACTGGCAGTGAAGCCAAGGAACTGGGTCCTTCACCTCAGGTAGATATAAATAAAGAGAGGAATTTTGTGTCATGAACTATTGTCCGTGGACCATCATGCTAGTCAGTCAGATCCTGGCCTACCCACTTATTGTTTTTTGCAGGCACCCATATGGGGTTTGAATCTGCTATAGGGTAGACATAGGCAAAATCTTGACCCATGGTTAACAATGGATCTGGGCCTCTCCATTGCCCCACAATGGGGTTCTTCCACCTTACCTGTACCTCTGGTCTCTGCTCCTGTCGTCCCCAATTCTTCTGAAACCGGGATTCGAACTTACTTTTTTGAAAATTAAGAACATTAATAGTGAATAAGGCCATAACCAACTGTTGGTGGGGGCTTACTCCCCCTTTTTGTTTTTTTAATTGAATTTTTAGGTTTTGATGGTTGCGTTCTATAATGGCTTGACCTTGGGGATTGTAGGGAATTCCCGTATTGTGTTGAATTCCCCAAAGTGAAAAGAAATCTTGTAAGTTTTTACTCACAGAACATGGTCCATTATCAGTTTTAATTCTTTTTGGCAATCCCAACATAGCAAAGCACTGAAGAAAATGAGACTGAGCATGTTTAGACTTCTTTCCTGTATGAGCAGTAGCCCAAAAGGCATGTGAGAATGTGTCGATGGACACAAAAATATACTTAAGCTTTCCAAAAGGAGCATAGTGTATGACATCCATCTGCCACAAGGAATTGGGCTTGAGTCCCCTGGGTTTACCCCTGGCTGTTACAGAGGCTGTACATGCAGAAAGGGTTGACAAGACTTTCAAACATAGGGGCTTCTCTCTCTTTAAGGAGCATATGAGTCTGGATCATCAAGGGAGTAATGGGGTTCCCATTCAACTGGATATGAGAACCTAAGAGCCCTGGAAGAAGATTGACTACATACAGACTGTCAGAAAACAAATTCATGGGCTCATTCGAACTTACTTTTTTGAAAATTAAGAACATTAATAGTAAATAAGGCCATGCCCAATTGTTGGTGGGGGCTTATTCCCCCTTTTTGTTTATGTAATTGAATTTTTAGGTTTTGATGGTTGCATTCTATAATGGCTTGACCTTGGGGATTGTAGGGATTTCCTGTATTGTGTTGAATTCCCCAACATGAAAAGAAATATTGTAAATTTTTACTCATAAAACATGGTCCATTATCAGTTTAAATAAGGCCATGCCCAATTGTTGGTGGGGGCTTATTCCCCCTTTTTGTTTATGTAATTGAATTTTTAGGTTTTGATGGTTGCATTCTATAATGGCTTGACCTTGGGGATTGTAGGGATTTCCTGTATTGTGTTGAATTCCCCAACATGAAAAGAAATATTGTAAATTTTTACTCATAAAACATGGTCCATTATCAGTTTTAATTCTTTGGGGCAGTCCCAATGTAGCAAAGCACTGGAGAAAATGAGACTGAGCATGTTTAGACTTCTTGCCTGTATGAGTGGTAGCCCAACAGGCATGTGAGAATGTGTCGATGGACACAAAAATATACTTAAGCTTTCCAAAAGGAGCATAGTGTGTGACATCCATTTGCCACAAGGAATTGGGCTTGAGTCCCCTGGGGTTTACCCCTGGCTGTTGCAATAAACCATCTTGTCTGCCTCTGCATTGCCTTGGGATAAAAGCTCAGGCAATCCTTGGTGCCCCCTAAGATGCTGTAAGAAAAAAGGGGCTTCTCTCTCTTTAAGGAGCATATGAGTCTGAATACTGTCAGAAAGTAATGGCCATGAGTTCTTTGAATTGAGCTGAGCCATCACAAGTGTGGGCATATCTTTTTGGTTTTTCATCTGCCCCCTGGTATACTACCACTGCAGCTCCAAATCTGCCCCCATCAGTGAAAACATTGTAGGCTTTTACTAAAGGCTCCCTGACAAAGAGCTGGGGAGCATCCCAAAAGAGGGCGTGAAAGGATGTCACCCATTTACAAGGGCCATAATGACAGTCCAAATTTCCCAGGAACACTTCCAAGGCTATGGCCACTCAGTTATTATTTCTGCAGAGCCATTCAAAATCCCCAAGCCAATAGGGGATAACAATTTTAAAAGGGTCTCTGCCATAATGTCTCAGAGCTACATCATGTCCTTTCTCAATCCGGTCAACCAATTGATCTGTGGGTGTATAAACCCACGGTACACCTCCCAGAGAGGCATGCACCCATTGAAGGGGCTTCCCATCCTGCGTAAGGACAGATGTCATCAGGGTCTCAACAGAGAGTACCCATAACTCAAGATCTTTACTAGGTGTGCACCAGGCAAGGTGGACTCAGTCCAGGACATCCTGGACCTCATGTAAGATGTCCAGGTGTTGAGGAGCCAGGTGAATTAGTTCTGAAGGCTGTTTCCCTACTAGCAACTGAAACAGTGTCTTAAAGTCTCCGTGGGAATAGGCATCCAGGCCCGTAGCTAATTAATTTCTCCTAATAATTTTTGTAGCTCTGTCAGGGTTATGGTGGGCTTGACAGCCAGTTGTGGTTTTAAAGGACTTACTCCTTCCAAAGAGAGTGTGGTTCCCAGAATTTTAAAGGGAGCAATAGTCTGTATTTTATCAGTAGATACATGGAGTCTCCCTATCTATAGACATTTCTGAGTAACCTTATATAACTCTTCTAATTGTTGGGGGTTTGGAGCTCCCAAGATTATATCATCCATATAAACATACATAGTGGCATGTGAAAGCAAGTGAGCAGGCCCCAAAAGGGTCTTCACATAGCTTTCGCAGAATGCTGGGCTATTGGCCATACCTTGGGGTAAAACAGTTCATTCATACCTCTCATCAGGCATTTTAAAGTTGGTAGAAGGTACAGGGAAAGCAAATTTTTCACAATCCTGGGGTCGTAGAAGGATAGAAAAAAAATCTTTAATGTCTATAACTATAAGAAATAAATCTGAGGGAATAGCAGGGATCCAAGGCAGTCCCCTTAAGGGTATACCCACTAGGGTCATTCTAGCATTGGCTTTTTGCAAGTCTTGCAACATTCTCCATTTGCCAGAGGCTTTCTTAATAACAAAAACAGGTGTGTTCCATGGACTTACAGAAGGCTGTATGTGCCCAACCATAATTGTTCCTGCACAATTTCTTTAAGGCCTGTAGCTTTGTCTCAGGCAATGGCCACTGCTCCATCCATACCGGTGCCCCAGGGGACCACTGGATAGCTGGAACCTGAGAGGGAGTGGCCCTTAGAATTGGGGGTGAACCTGATGCTCTTTCTTTGGGTCCCCCCTGTAATTGATATGGTGAGACAACCCCCTGAGTTGCTGACTTGGGAAGCCTACCAGACTCTTCAACGTCCAAAAGGTCATCATAAAAGGCCTTGTTATCAGTGGTTATGCAGGCCTGTGCGTCCCCCCAAATATCTTGTCTTATGAGGTTGGTGGATAACCCTGCCACCACCAGGGGTCTCACCTCCCCTTTAGCCCCATTTGCATCCTGCCATGTGAGCCATTCTCGAGTCTCTTCTGATGGGGTGGTGTATCCTCCCACACCTAGGATTTGGGGCCCAGAAACTAGGTGCCATCATGATGGGACCTCCTCCTTTCTAAGAATGGTCCTATCAGCCCCCATGCCCACTAGGCAGCGAAATCTCTTGCCATCTATTTCAAGATCCATCTTGGGCCTTACACCGGGGATAATAGGGGCTGTCCAATTTGCCATAGGTTTTTCTCCTCTCCCGATCCTTCCTCCAGGGCATTGTAAGTGTAACCGATCATGGGGAAGTCCTCCTTTTGTCAACAGGGTTGGAGGCTGCCCCCCACTTAATTTAAAGGCTTTCCTTCAATATCAAATCTGGACTTACAATCCTTCTGCCAATGGAACCCTTTGTGACACTGGGGACAGGGCATAGATGGGGGTCATTTTGATACCCCACCTCTAGGCTTAGGCTAGTTCTCTCACTGAGGACAATTTCTTTTAATATGGCCAGTCTAGCCACAGCCAAAACATGGGCCTTCTATTCTTCTAGACCCCATTGTTACCTGCTGTCCCAGATTAAGTGAATTAATTGCCTGGGTTAGGGCATGGGTCAGAGCCTCTGTTTGCATCTGTAAGACAGCAGCCATGGCTTTGGTTTGCCCCCTCTAGGTTCCCACCTCTTTGGAGGCAATTATCCATTGTCCCGTGGACCTGTCCTTAAGGCCAGCACATGGTATCTTGTGATCAGCATCCATTCCATCCCATATCAGGAGTTTAGTGAATTGCTCCCTCAATGGGCCTAAGGGTAATTTTCATTTTAAGCTCTTCTTTACTCTGTCTATAAACTTGTAGAGGGGTTCACCAGGCTTTTGATTAATCCCTGCAAGGGGGGATTCGGTAGGCCCCTCATCCAATTTTCTCCAAGCATTTAGTCTTATGACTCTGACCTGTTCTGTATATGGGGCTGGAATGCCCAACTATTGCTCCCCTGTGCCATAATGGTCACTTGAACCAGTGAACATCCCAAAAGTAATGGGGACCAGTCGGTTGGCACTTGCATTCCTCTCAGCCTGTATCCTGCATTCCTCCTTAAAGAGGGCACACCATGTAATATATATAGGGCTAGGAAGGACTGCTTTGGTGAGGTCCAGCCAATCCTTTGTGGTATGCTGCTGATGAGCCAAGTCTTGGAGGAGAATATCTACCCAGGGTGATCCCGGGCCATCCTCAGCCACCACCTTTTTTAATTCCTTTAAATCCTTTGCCTCCCAGGGATACCAGGGGTCAGGGTGAGTGCCTCCTGGGTTTGCATTAATAGGATATGCTTTCACCCATGGCCTCACAGAAGCCTCCTGAGTGGGGCCAGGATCCTGAAAATGAGGAAGGTTTTCATGGGTTTCAGGAAGCCCTAAAGCTGGCCAGGGCATGCCCGAGGTGCCGCTTGTTACTTTGGCTGCTTTTGGTTTCACTTCTGTTGCAGTTCTGCCTTCTTCCTCAAACCCTTCCCATGATTCCCATGTCGGGGTTTCTGAAGGCTCATCAGGAGGTGGCGCCGAGGGCTTAGGGCTCTTGGGCTGAAAGCATGCCTTTAAGGCCAAAATAATAGGGTAGAACTCCAGTGGTGGATCAACCCCCAAGTGAACCTCCCTTGTCGAGCTAGACGTTCCACATGTTCCCATGTATCCCCAGTAAAAACATTAGCCCCAAGTAGCCAGGGAGCCAAATGAACAGCATCTGCCCAAACCTTTTGAGCTACCGAATCTGATAGATCCAATCCCCTGCTTTTAAGCATATCTCTCAGTGCTTTAAGTGCTGGGTCCTCAGGCTTAAAAGTTGCATTACCCATCTTTCCGGGTATCGCTTACCCCGAACTTCCTGATTGGCCCCAATCTGTTTTTCTTCTTTCTTTCTTTTCTTCTTTTCACTTTCCTTCGAGCACCACGCTGGGTGCCAGTTGCCGGGGGTTTGAGCCAGCAACCCCCGCACAGTGATGATTGGGGATGAGTAAGCACGCCGTTCGGCAGCCCAGGCTGCCCCCAGTACCAGTAACACTCAGGAGCAATGGGGAGCCTAGTCAAGCAGGGACTCATTGACTCACTTATTGCAGGTGTTACAGAGCTTATAAAGGCACCTGGAAATCCCCGCCGCCCAAGGGTGTATCACTCCTCAGCAGTGCAGAAGTATTCTTCAGGCTTTTAAAACAAGTCAGGCCGTGCCTCAGTAACTTCCTCTTGGACCCCTGCAAGGTGGGGCCTTAAGGTCCCCACATTCAACATACACCTACTCATCATAGGAGGAAAGTCAAATCAACTATGTTCAAGACAGTACAAAGAAATGACACGTCTGTCTGCTCACAGTTCTCCACCTAGAGTTTTCTTGGATGAAGTTTATGTGCTTCAGAAGCAGTTCAGGAGGAGGAATAATCTTGGTTCTAATAGGTATTCAAAGCCATTTTTAACTTTCTTTCATCACTATGATGTGCTTGGCTTCTCTGTATGTCCCTGTTGCTCTGCTGCTCTTTGGTGGGGGTGGTTGTCATCAGGAAGATGAGCACCCTCCTGATTTTCCTTTCTCATAAGTAAGTTGGTCCTCTTTTCCTAGATGCTGAAGATTTCTGCATTCATTTTTTGCTTTAAGAAATTATTTTTTTATTTGTGTGTGTGTGTGTGTGTGTGTGTGTGTGTGTGTTTGTGCAAGTCCCAGGATGCATGTGTGGTGATCAGGAGTCAACTTGTGGGGCTCAATTCTTTCCTTCCACCACGTGAATCTCAAGGATTGAACTCAAATTGTCAGGATTGGTAGCAAACGCCTTTACCGACTCAGATATGTGGCCAGTCCCATTCTAGTAAGTTTTAAAGGTTATATTTTTGTATTGATACCCATATCTAGGTTTTCACATAGACTGTGCTCTTTAAAAGTCCTAATTTCAAACATTTTTATAGACATACAGTTTGGTTTTGTTCTAGTGTTGTAGCTTTGTTGTTTTGCTTCTCTAAATGTCTTTCTAGAAATTTTTTTGTTTTTTCTTTTTCCCTTTAAAAGTTTTATTTTAATATCTTTTATTTCAGTTATTTTCAATAAACATTCTTTGCTTATAAATTTTAGAAAAAACTGGATTTGCTATGGAGACCAGGCTGGCCTCGAACTCAGAGATCCACCTGCCTCTGCCTCCCGAGTGCTGGGATTAAAGGCATGCACCACCACACCTCGCATTATTATTTTTATTTTATGTGTATGAGTGTATTGTCTGCATTTATGAAAGTGCACCCATGTCATGTAATGACCATGGAGTTCAGAAGAAAATGTCAGACCCCCTGGAACTGGAGTTACAGATGGTTGTGGGTGCTGGGAATCAAATATGGGGCCTCTGCAAGAGCAGCCAGTACTCTTAACTGCTGAGCCATCTCTCCAGCCACATTCTCCTTATAAATTTTTCAACTTTTTCTTACGATTTTTGAGCTAATCAGATAATTTCAAACAAAAACACAATAATTACATTAATTTAAACTTGATTGACAACTATTAATATTTTCTTATATGTTATTGCATCTCTATCTTCTATCATCATATATTTATTAGTCATCTACCTATAGTCTCAGAATTATTTGATAAGTTATACGAATTGTGTCACTTTAGCTCCAGGTAATCAGGTTGCATCTGCTAAAAATTAACACCTACTTTAAAGCAATACAATGCTTTAACTACATCCAGGAAAATTATTTCTAAATGTTGTATATTATGCAATTAAAAATAAAATTTCCCATTATCTACAAATATTTTAAACGTTCATACCTTTAAGACAAACAGGTTTTACAAACTCCATTTAATTAGGTCTAGTTAATGTTCTTGAAAAATAATCATTTCATTTAAATACAATTTTAATTCAATGAATTACACCCTTATAAAGTATGCCGATTGGTGAACATGGAATAGATACACATCTATGGCATTATTGCCATCAAAGTACGTAACTATCAAATCATCAACACAATGGCCCTCGCTTCCTTTGCTTATCATTCTTCTCCTTCACTGACCCACAGTCAGACAATGAGCTACTTTTTGTCACTGAAATTAGTTGTGTTTTCTAGAATTTACCACTGAATGAAGCATGTAATTTGTAATTATTTGTATTCATTTAGCTTTGTCCTGACTGCTTTTGAGCATACTGTGCACATGTGTGGGTCTATCACGATTTTGTTCTCCATTTAACTCTGAATAAGCAAATACGTCATGAATCAAGTCATATGAGAAGCATTTGTTCCTCAGTGCTCATGTAGACAGATGTTTTCTTTTTATTGAGTAAAGGCTTGGAGATACATTTAACTTTCTTTCAAAAAAAAAAACTGTCAAACAGTTTTATATAATCACCGAAGTGTATGGGAGTCCATTCACTCTATGTCTTGTCATGCTTGGTTTTGCCAGGATAATGTGTTAAAGGGAAATGAGGGTGAAAAATAGAAAGAAACTGAGAATAAGGAATATATGCCAAACAACATAAAAAGAATTTCAGACAAGTGATAAATATAAGATTCATAGATTCATGAAGATGTTTTGAGGTATGGCTAATAGACATCTTTAAGAAAAGAACAAAAATAAGGTACAGAACAGATATTAAGAAAGTGAAATTCAAGGAAAACTTCTTCAATGAAAACAGAAAAAAGTATTTTAAACTGTACATTAAAAAGAAAGCCACACTTCTAAATATATTCACCAATGTAATAAAACCAAGATATGACCTAATAAAGCTGCTGGAATTCAAAGAAAAAGAAATCAATCTTGGAAGAACAGTGATTTAAGAAAACTGTGTCATCATCTGGATTTTTCAACATTTCCTTATTCCAGCAGCTCAGCTATTAAGTTATTTAATGGAAGACCTCATGAGTCCACAATTTATTGTTAATAAAAATGACCTTCCAGGACCAGTGAGATAGCCCATTGGGAAAAGGCACTTGCTGCCAAGTCTGATAACCTGAAATCAATTATTCAGATTCACATGATGGAAGGAGAATACGCATTCCCACAAGCTGTCCTTTGGGCTCCACATGTGTGCCATGGTGCAGGCTCACCCCTGCCCCACGCCACCTCACACAATAAATAGATAAAATGTACTAAAAATTTTAATTTGTATTTTTTTTGAGATACATAAGTATTGTATTTGCGTTATATCAATCCCTCCCAGGCCCTGTCTAACTCTTTCCAAGTCCCCCACCCCGACTCCCTCTCAATTTCTTATCCTCTTCTTTGATTCTTATTGGTACATCTACATACATACATACAATTATAAATAAACATGTATTTAATGCACTAAGTCCATCTAATAGTATTGATGTATACATGTGTTTAGGACTGCACTAAGGATTAGTTAACTTCTCAGGTAGATAGTCCTTAGAAAACTTGTTTCTCCTTCCCTCAGCATCCATCTATTTTGTGCAGCTCTTCATCTTGAGGTGGGACCCCATGGCTCTTTCCTCATCCACCCTGACAGGTCAATTGGATTTGCCATTATGAAGATCTTGTTAGACTATAATGATAATTATAATTGTCTTCTCATAGATGGGTGTGGTATAACTGGATTCTTTGTACCTGGATGATCATTCTTCCCTGAGGAGGTTTTTCTTAGACCCCAGGAATGGGTCTACCACTTTTCCTGGTTTTCTAGAACTTGTCTTTTGAGGGATGAACTGAAATAGCAGGACAGGAAGTAAATATCACTTAGACATTTTTATTACAATAGAGATTAATATTATTTTAATATTTTCATCTTAATTTAAAATATTTAAGTTGACTTATTATGTCTGATAATTTCCACATTTTATCAAACACTGTTATAAGCTTAGGATCTTGTTCATGTCTAAATTTCTTGTAGTCTACACATCTTCAGCACACAGAATGAGCTCTGATGGTGAGATCCTTGATTTCACTAAAGTTTTATGGGACCTTCCTTGGAAATTTAGATCTGCGGACTTTACTGATGAGAGTTTGACTTTATTGGCCAACAGTCACATTTTAGTGGTGTGCTGTATGTGAGCTGCAGCCATTTACAATGAACTTTGTTTAAGCTGATCATCAATGGTAAATTTCTTGGACGACAAATCACACATTTAATTGATGTCTGATTGGGCTTGAGATAATCTTAAAAATGCAAACATTAGGAAAAGTCAAAGTCACATGTCTGAAAGTACCCTGGAGGTCTCTTTCTGTTTTTTTCCCTTTGATTTTTGAATGTTTGTTGTGTTATTTTCAAATTGGAACAATGAGAGATGTTGCAAATAATCCTAGGAAGAAACTTTCAATGGTGGCCCTTGAAACTCGTCTGAAATGTGTAAACTGAATATTTAGTTGGTTCCATGTAGGGGTCTTTAATTTTACTTCATTTAATTAATAAGTGATTTCAAAAGTTACCAGCTAGGAGAAACTAGACAATGACTAATATGCTACATTTTGGGTCTTTGATGCTCCTGTTCCCCTTCACTGTACTAAAATTACTTTCTTGGTAACTTGAAGTTTCTAACTAAAATTCTGATGATAATTAATATTCATTGAATTAATCAGTTGATAAATATTTATTCTACTTTTATGGTTTAGATATTATGCCCTTTTGAGGAATACTGTGAAATAGATATGAGAAGAAAATGAACAACCACAAGGTGGTGTGAAGTCAAGGTCAGCGAGCACGTTTTTCCTGCAGAACTGTTAGAGTGAGCTGCAAGGAACACAGGTGCTGTTGGTGTTTGCAACATGGAAGCCCATGCACTTCATTGCCGTGCTGGGAATGTATTTTATTTAAAAAAAAATAGAAATTTTATTCATGTTTTTCAGTTTTCTCAGAGTTTTCTTGTTATTTATTTGCTCTCCAACATTCAAGTAAAGTAAGTTTTGTATCTGGAAATAAGAAACATTTCTCCCTTAAAAACTATTTTTTTTTCAACTAATCCTTCAAAGCCTTTGATACAATGCTAGTTTCTTTATGACATGGATGCCGTTCGAGTACCTTCTTAAAACATAAAGGTAAGTGCACAGAATCATTCGCAACAATTCTTTACTTAGTTAACTTCTTTAATAATATGCAGTACATTATCATTATCTGGCATTGGTATAGTGTGTTTCTTCATTGCAAACTGAAATCATGAAATCCAGAAGTGTTCTGCTTAATAGAAACTTCAGTAAATTTTTAGCAAATTCAAAATGTATGTTAAGGTATATCTTTTTGTTGATGTTGTTGTTGTTGTTGTTGTTTTGAGACAAAGTCTTACTATGTATCCTTGGCTACCTGAAACACACTATGTTGAATAGGGTGGTCTTGACATTAGAGAGATTACAGAGATCAGTATGCCTCTGCTGGTTTTTAAGTGCTAGAATTAAAGGCATGCATAAACATGCCTGGAAATCTCTCTCTCTCTCTCTCTCTCTCTCTCTCTCTCTCTCTCTCTCTCTCTTGCACACACACATGCACACATACACATACACATACATATACATACATATATATTATTAGATGATAATTGCATATTGATATTTCTTTCTAAAATTAGAACTCCACAGATCATAAGCAGCAAGTGATTGCAAATTTTCTGAATGTTTCTGCCAACAGAGTCTGTTCAGTCCCTAATATTTAAGACTATAAGAGAAAAGGAAAGCATCTGAACAAATAAAATTCCCATCTGAACATGGCCTTACAATGTTGAGTGTAGCAGATGCAAAAAAATAAAAACCATTATTTTGCAAAGGGCTTTGTTTTCCACATCTGTTTTGATTAAGTGAAGGGGCTGACCAAAGCAAGGAGTCCCAATGATAGTATTTAACTATCATAAGGATAATTATGCTTATCAGTGGAAACCTAGGGAGCATTAGGTCTTAACTCTTAACATTATGTTGCTTTTTATTGTATAGCTATTCAAAAACATAAAATTTAACTGACCTAGGATTGCTTAGAATAAAAAAATAAAGATACTCTTGTTGAAAGCAAAATTTGCAATACATAATTGGGTATCATTTCCCAATGGCTAGGTGTCATAATCAACATCCAGCTGAGCTTATGCCAAAACTGAGTCCAATCATCATAGAAACATTTCTAGTTACAAAAAAGAATCTGAAATTTGACTAAGCTTTTAGTATATCTATTTTATCTTAAAACTTTTGTTAGTCAAACTTTAAAATTACTGCTGCAATGCAGGGATGACAATTCCTTATCAGTCATCTGGTTGTTAGCTGTGACTCTGCCACACACCTGTCTAAGGGGATGCTGATTTTTCACCTTGGATACATAGAAAAACCAGCACCATCTCTGTTGGTATTGGTTACTAGTAGCAGGAAGGTTACCACAGGATTTTTGAGATTCCTTTCCTATCTCAAAAAAATGATTCAAGTGATATATTCTTGCCAGCCATGGGATTTGAGGCATTGTCCCCAAATAAAGCAGATTTGAAATTATTCTATGATTTCTTAGGTTTTACATGAAAGTATTTATTTTCCTCATGAATTTGAGAAACAAAAACCTTAATTTTTGAGTTCTTCCATATAGTTGATGCTAAATAAATATTGAACACAATACTTAGAACAACCTTTTGATTAGAAGTTAAAAGTAAATACAGAAAGTAAGTCTTGTTTGTATTACTGATGGTCACTTTAACTGATGCAGTATCATATTTACATTAGGCATTGTGGAAGTAATAGTTAAGAAGGGAGAGAATATATATATATATTCCAATCTCAGAGCTAAAGTCCAGTAATAAAAAGTATACAGAATGGACTCAATTAGCACAATGCTTGGCTAGCTTGCTTCAGGTCCTGAATCAGATCCCTGGGGCACTGCATATATCACATGTGGTGGCTTATGTTCAAAATTTGAAAAAGGGGGAGACTAAAACTCATGGAACATAAAACAAAGGGCAAAGAGAACATTAATGCATCTCTCAATTCTCATCAATGAAAGCCCATCATGCAACAGAGAGCCAGGAACACAAAAGGTCACAAATGATCAAAGCATGGAGAGTAAGAGTCTGCAGAGTGTGGGCCTTTTCAGGACTCATATTAAGCTCCACCCAATCAGGCTCAAGGACCATTGTGAAAGAGGATTCAGAAAGATTGTAAGAGCCAGGGAAAAGGTGCAAGACCATATAGAAATATCGTCCTACAGGCTCCTGGGACCTTTCTCATATGAACCTACAGCAATGTTGTCAGCATGTACAAAACCCATGTAAACTCAAGCAGACAAAACCTCAGCACAGAACTGTGGAAATGGACAGTAAGTTCCAATATTAGCGAAAGAATTACTGGCAGCTGATTACTGCTGGGTGATGAAGAGCTGATCTTATAGGGAGGGACACTAGATAGGCTGACTAGAACTCAAGGGAAGAATTTACACTCAGGGATGTTTGGGGACACTAACTTGACATGGTAGGCCTTAACACAAATGACAGAATATATGACTACCAGTGGGGTGGGGACTTATGGGAGGGTGCCAAGGGCAAAGGGGGTGTAAAGATTATTAAGATTGATTAAGATATTCTTTATGAAGTATACAAAAATAAAATAAAATAAATTTATACACACACACAAAAATGAAAGAAATCCTAACCCAATCTAAGAAACTTTTGGGAATTGATAACTATTGGAAGGGGGAAGAGACAGTCACCCCCAAGCATAGGATTCTTGGTAGGTTGACCAGGGTCCAGTGGATGGATCCACACTGAGGAACCTGTGAGGACACAAATCAGACTCTCTCTCTATATATAGTTGTATATTAAATTGGATGGTGGGAAAATGCAGGGAGGTGTGGATGGGAGAGGGAATCTAAATATCATCAAGTTATATTGTATGGAAATCACAAAAATTCAACAAAAACTGTTTTAAAAAAGAAAAAAAAAGGAAGACTATAAATGTAGGAAAGAAAATCAGAAACAGGAGAGTATTTCAAGGTCCATGGTCCCAGGGAGGGTGTAGTTTTTAAAGGAAAAGTAGATAACCAATTAATAGCATCCTATTTATCATCATGAAATCACACAAAGATTTTTTTTACTGTGCTTCCTTCTTCAACACTGATGTCACTGTAAACATTGAAAAGAGTAGGTTCATGGAGTATTGGAAGGAAGAATTCGAATCCATCACTAAACCACTTATGCATGCAGATAAGGGAAAAGTGGAGGGTATAGGTTACACTTTCAGGCAGCTCTACTTAGTCAGGAAGACATGAGAAATAGTTTTGTGAGTTTCAAGCTTGAGAGAATTTTATGTTCGTTTTGGTGTTTTTTAGAGCAATAGCAATTAGGCATGCTTTTAGGTTAATGACAAAACATCAAGTGATGGGATAGTTTGAAAGAACAGGAGAAAGATGAATAGTAATCCAGGAGGAGGCGGGCTGGAATTAAAAGGCCCCATCAGCAGTAGACCATCAGCAGGCAGCTTCCTGCTTTTTGTGAGCATGGAAAGGCACCCAGAATGGCTGGGAGGATGAATGTTGTAACTAATAGGATCACTAAGAAGAGATCTTAGATACCATTGGCCTCTGTTCTTCTGGTGAAGTAGAAAGGAAGGCAATCTGTTAGGAGTGAGATGGATATAGATCGGGAAGCAGGTACAAGAAGCCGAGAATGGTCACAAAAATGAGGGAAGACACCGAAGTTCAAAAAGACAATAAAATGCTTCTGAGGCAGTGTTGAGGACCCAGGGGAATCCAAAGATGGGTTTAGATTTCTACATGTCTGCTCATGTGCTTTCCCAACGCTATTTATTACCCAAATAGAGAGTAGTGATTGTGAAATTTATTCAGGTTAGTATCAAAGTGTAGCATATACTTTGGTGGTTTCACGGAGAGGGAAGATGGGCTGTTGAAAGCGATCTTCACCATCTTGATTATTGTCTTCACATGGTACTTTTGCTGTAGTATTCCTTTTGCTTTTACAGTTTCCTCACTAGAAGTAGCAATGTTTTTGTACCACTTGAGACTGGCTTTCCTGAAATTGCCAGAGAGAGGCCAGAGAAAGCTTGTGTTTTATAGCTGTCATTAGGACTTTTCATCCCAATATTTCATAGTACAGCTAAGTTGTTCTAGCTAGCTTTCTTGCTGCTGTGACAAAAATGACTGACATAAGCAATGCAGGGGAAAGAATTATTTCCAATCACTATTTTAGTGGGTTCAACTAAATAGCTACTTCGTCCCATGAACTTGGGCAGGACATCACAGTGGCAGGGGCACATGGAACAGGGGATTCTTTAACTCATGGTGGAGATGAAGCAGAGCTAAGAATGAGCCAGGACTAGAAATAACCTTCAAAGGCATGCCTTAAGTGATCCATTTCCTTTAGCTAGAACTCGCCTTGTGATGTTTCTAAAACCATAGGCATGAGCCTGAGGGGGACATGGCATGTCATTTTCAAATACAGAGTACATAATGGGATAATGAAGTTCAAATTTCATAGATAATTTAGGGACTTTAAAAATTTTCATTATTTGGGGAATGATCTTCCATGTAAACTAGCAGAAAACTTAGAACAATATGCTCTGACTAAACTGGTTCCATATACTACTTTGTGGTGAGACTCTGTCAACTCCTAGAGCTTGGGGAGGCTCTACCCTCCAAAGAATGCTTGAAGTTAGTCATCTACTTTAGTCAAAAAACCACAGTCACATCTGGTAAAGCATCTTCCTAAACATCTTGGAAGCCCTATGAGAATGAAGATTGATGAAATTTCCTAGACTTTCCTTAACCTGATGGAATTTGGGCTGACTCAGAATTTGGGTATGTGGAAATATTCTCTAAATTTTATCCATGTCCAGAATCTTTCCTCAGGGAAAACTTAGGAATTCTCCTGTGCACTTAAGACTTTTATTTATTTTTTATCTTTTGTGCATGTGTGTGCATAAGTGTATATGCATGTGTGTTTGTGTTTGTTTGGGTACAGATACTCATGCATGTGTGTGTACATTGTTGGAGGACAGAGGACAGCCTCAGGCATCATCCTCAGAAATGCGGACCACTTCCTTTGAGACAGTGTCTCTTCTTGGTCTGGAGATCACCAACTAGGCTAGACTAGGAGGCCAGCAAGCCATAGGGATGCTTCTGTCTCTGCCTCCCCAGACCTAGGATTACAAGCACATGCTGCCACACCTGGCTTTTTCATGTGGGTTCTAGGGATTGATTTAAGCCCTCATGGTTGTGAGGCAAGCACTTTACTAACTGACCTATCCCTCCCATCCCACGCCTAATATTTGTAAGAATGTCAGAAATGAAAATATGTAAAGGCTAATCCTTACCAGTATGTCATAAAAAATTACAATGGCACCTTTGTCCTAGGTGTCATTCAGCTTTTCAGAGATTATTTGATCCTCAAAACTTTCATATGGCTCTGCTTCTGTGGGCCTGCACAATGTGCAGGCCTCTCTCTGACCCACAGGCCTCTCTCTCTTGGGTAAGTTGATTGTGCCCTCCATGCCTTGACTCCCCCAGCCTCCTTCAGCCTCCCATCTCCCCTGCAGGTGTCTCCTCCTAGCCTGGGTCTTGTCCCATTCCTTCTCTTGGTGCCCCAGACACCTGGGGAACCACCACTGCTTCCTGATCCTTTGCATCCAGACCAACCCAGTTCCTTCTCAGGACCCTAGGAGCGCTTTGGGCCTGGCCCCACCCTCACCCCCTTCTACTTCCCCAGGCCTAAACGACCCACCAGCCTCTTTCCTGGACACCTGGGCTGACCTTTCCTCTTCCTGATCTACCCTCACCCCCTTCTACTTCCCTGGGCCTAAACGACCCACCAGCCTCTTTCCTGGACACCTGGCTGACCTTTCCTCTTCCTGATCCTTTGAATCCAGACCAACCCAGCTCCTCAGTGCAGTCACCAGGAGTCATTGGGGCCCCTTCCCGCCCCCATCTTCCTTTGCATCTCTAGGTGGAATGGCCACCAGCTGCCCTAGAACAGCATCTTTCCTTGGCCCGGCTCCCAGGCCAGTCCAACCCCCAAATTCCTGAGGCCAAAATATTTCCTGGAGGCATCCAGGCCTAAGGAGAAAGTCTGAGAGCATCTGATCCTCATCTGGGTGTCTGTAGGAACTCCTGAAGACAAAAGCAATCTGGCCACTCCAACATAAAATCAAAACAGGGAACTGGAAGCTTAGACAGCATCTTTTCTTGGCCCGGCTCCCAGGCCAGTCCAAGCCCCAAATTCCTGAGGCCAAAATATTTCCTGGAGGCATCCAGGCCTAAGGAGAAAGTCTGAGAGCATCTGATCCTCATCTGGGTGTCTGTAGGAACTCCTGAAGACAAAAGCAATCTGGCCACTCCAACATAAAATCAAAACAGGGAACTGGAAGCTTAGAAGAATCAGCTTTTCATGCCCAAAAAGTAAACCACAAAGGCACGTAAAGACACAAAAAGAAGCAGACCTATACTTGAAGGCTTGAGTCACACACAAGAGTCAGAAACTACAAAAGAAACTCACATGTCAAAATCACAGAGAAAAAAATAACATGAAAAACAAAAATAACATATCCCCACCAAATACCAATAGTCTTCTAGAGGAGTCCAATGAGAACCCCCTAGAGATAATGCAGGGCATGGAACTCAAAATAACAGTTATAAATATGTCAAAAGAATTCAGTGAATTCAAAGAACACACAAAGAAAGAAATCAAAGAAGTGAAAGAAGATAGGAATAAACTTCTGAATCAATTCAAAAAAGAGTAAAAAATATTGAAGAATGCTCAGGCTGAAATGAAGAAAGATATGAAACTCTCAGCACGCCAGTTACTAAGGAAGTGAAGCACTCAGTAAGCTAATTAAAACAGACCAGAGAAAGTCTCACCAATAGGGTGAATGAAATGGAAAACAGAGTATCAAGACTGGAAGATAAAGTGGATAAATTAGACCACTCAAGCAAAGATTATGAAAAAATTAAGAAATCACAGGAATGGAATATGCAGGAATTGTGTGAGACCATAAAAAGATCAAACTTATGAATCATAGGCATACAGGAAGGAGAAGAATCCCAAGACAATGGCATGGACCAGATCTTCAACAGATTCGTGGAGGAAAATTTCCCCAAATTAAAGAAAGACATGCCCATATAAATACAAGAAACATATAGAACCCCAAAAAGTCAGGACCAGAAAAGAAACTCACCACTGCACATCATAGTAAAAACACTAAATGTACAAAACAAAGAGACAATACTGAAAGAGAAACAACATGTCACATATAAAGGAAAACCCATTAGGAATACAGCTGACCTTCCAGTGCAAACTAAGAAAGCCAGAAGAGCCTGAACCAAAGCATTCCCAGTTTTAAATGACCACAGATGCCAACCCAGATTACTATACCCAGCCAAAATGTCTATTATAGTCAAAGGGGAAAGAAAAATGTTCCATGACATAAATAGGCTGAAGGAATTCCTGTCTATAAAACCAGCCCTTCAGAGAGCTCTAGAAGCAATGCAAAGAGCTAAAGAAAGGAATGACTATATCCAAGGGGCTGCGGAAAGAAATTCAATGAAGGTATAACTGTGGAAAAGTATAGCTATGTCACGAATGTAAACAGAAATTAAAATGACAGGATTCAATACTCATCTTTCATTAATAACTTTAAATATTAACGGACTGAATTCCCCAGTCAAAAGACACAGACTAGGTGAATGGATTAAGAAACAAAACCCATCTTTTTGTTGTCTGCAAGAAACTCATCTCACTTTCAAGGACAGACACTATCTTAAAGTGAAATGATGGAAAAAAATATACCAAGCAAATGGTACTAAGGAAAAATCAGGCATTGCAATTCTAGTATCTGACAAAATAGAATTTAAACTAAAACTAACAGAAATGATAAAGAGGGTCACTTCATTCTGATCCAAGGGGCAATTGAACAAGAAGATATTACAATTATGAACATATATTCACCAAACTCTGGGGCACCCAAATTTATAAAAACAGTACTACAAG
>NW_008357493.1:817698-818397 GCF_000622305.1 Nannospalax galili
TAAACTAAAACTAATCAGAAGAGATAAAGAGGGCCACTTCATTCTGATCAAAGGAACAATAAATCAAGGTGATATTAAAATCATGAACATATATTCACCAAACTCTGGTGCACACAACTTCATCAAAACAATACTACAGGACTTTAAGACTCAGATTAACCCCAATTCATTAATAGTAGGGGACTTCAAGTAGGGACTTCACTGTCTCCATTGGATAGGTCAACAGGGCAGAGTGTTAACAGAGAGACATCTGAACTAAATACCATATGTAAAATGGACTTAACAGACATCTACCGAGCATTCCACCCAAGCACTAAAGGACATACTTTCTACTCAGCACCCCATGGAACCTTCTCCAAAATCAGCCATATACTGGGGCACAAAACAAACCTCAACAAATACAAAAAGATTGAAATAATTCCATGCATTCTCTGAGACCACAGTGCAATACAGCTTACAATCAACACCCGAAGAAGCCCTAATCACCACATGAACACATGGAGATTAAACAACACACTCCTAAATGATGAATGGGTCAAAAGAGAAATTAAGAAAGAAATAAAAGTATTCCTGGAATTAAATGGAAAAGACAATACAACACGACAAAACCTCTGGGACACATTGAAATTGGTCCTTAGAAGAAAGTTTATAGCTCTAAGTGCCTACATCAAAAAATCAGAAAGAACACAAATAAATGAC
>NW_008357493.1:818767-819663 GCF_000622305.1 Nannospalax galili
GGAAACATCACAACAGACACCCAAAAGATCCAGACCATTATAAGGGAATATTTTTAAAACATATTTGCTACTAAATCTGAAAGTCTAAAAGAAATGGATGGATATCTGAAATCCATTTCATGGAAGCCACCAAAGTTAAACCAAGAAGAGATCAACAGGATAAACAGACACATGACACAAAAAGAAATTGAAACAGTAATTCAAAGTCTCCTGACTAAAAAAAGCCCAGGACCAGACGGATTTACAGCAAAATTCTATCAGGCATTTAAGGAAGATCTGCATCCAGTACTACTTAATTTATTCAAAAAGATAGAAATGGAGGGAGAACTTCCAAATTCCTTCTATGAAGCCCACATCACTCAAATACCAAAGCCAGGTAAAGATATAACCAAAAAAGAAAACTATAGACCCATATCCTTAATGAATATAGATGCAAAAATTCTCAGCAAGATACTTGCAAACTACATACAGACACACATCAAAAAGATCATCCACTGTGATCAAGTCTGCTTTATCCCAGAGATGGAGGGATGGTTCAATATTGACATACATCAATAAATGTCATAAATCATATAAAAGGGCTCAAAGACAAGAAACACATGGTCATCTCAATAGATATGGAGAAGGCCTTTGACGAAATTCAACATGCATTTATATTCAAAGTCCTAGAGAGAATTGGACTGGGGGGAGCATACCTTAACATAATTAAAGGCATATATAACAAACTCACAATCAACCTCTTTCTAAATGGACTGGAAGCATTCCCAATAAAATACATAACCAGACAAGGCTGTCCACTATCTCCACCTCTCTTTAACATAGTACTTGAAACTCTTGCAAGAGCAATAAGACAAGAGCAGGAAATTAAAGGAGTAATAATTGGAAAAGAAGAAATC
>NW_008357493.1:821177-822655 GCF_000622305.1 Nannospalax galili
ACAATAGCTAAGAGATGGAAGCAACCTAAGTGTCCCTCAATTGATGAGTGGATAATGAAAATGTGGTTCATTTATATGATGGAGTTTTCCTCAGCAATAAAGAAAGATGAAATCATGAAATTTGCAGTAAATGCATGAAACCAGAAACTGTTATACTAAGTGAAGTAAGACAGACTCCAAAAAAAAACTGACATATATTCTCCCTCATATGTGGATTCTAGAACCAAACCCTGATAAGTGAGTATGTATCCAGACATAACTACAGGAACCATGATACTGGAAAGGAAACAGGGAGGTAAAGGAAACGAAAGAACCAGAAAGAGAAGAACAGTAGGAAACAGGCCTTAATAAGGGAGGGATGGATACGGTTAGTTTAAGGGAGGGGGGAGGGTATACAAGGAACCTAGGGGATAAAGGGAAAGAAGGAACTCAAGACAGGGAGGACTATAGGAGAAGGGTATTAGTAAGAGAAAAAGGGGAGAAATGGGAGCACCTTAAGTGGGAAAACCATGGTGGAGGGGTGAGACACTGTGAGAGATAAACAATGCCTAGCTAGTTTTGAAAACCAGAGGGAACCATATTACTCCTACAACCTACTGACAAATTATACATAGGAGATCAAGAAATATATGTGTCAGTTTTTGCTCTTTGCACTACTAAGTTGACTAAGGTCCAGGGGACTATGAGAACCTCTCAAAATGTCTAGTAATTGTGGTGAGTCGCCTGTCTTCTTGATCAAGGAGGCCAAGGAGACCCCACCAGATGGACTTGAACCAGTATCCAGTCTACAAAGAGGAGGGTCAACACAGAGGAATCATTTCTTCCATGCTTCCAAGCAAAGCCCACTCTGGTCAAGCATTCCCTTTGACTTATCTTCACATAGGCATAACTGGTAAAAGAAATGAGCCAGGGGCTCCTCCCAAGCCCATGTGACCCCTGAGGAACAGATCCTCTAAAGACCTTAAGAGTAAAAACAAATCAGTTTATCTGGTCCAACTGTATGTCCTAAACACCCAAAATGAAAGTATAACTAAAGATTTAAGGAGCCAATATAATTTCTTAAGAGTCCATATGCATAGCTAAAGGCTACATAACAAGCAACAATGCCAAATGGGAGATACTGTCTTTGATTTGTTGGCCAGGGTGGCCAAAGGGCCTCCCAGATAGTAACCCAGCATAGAGCTGGAAAAATGAACAGCAGACCTGAATGTTATCCAAAGGAATATTGACAACTGATTGCTGCTAGATGAGGAACAGCTGACCCTCCTAAAACAAAGACCTCTAGATAGGCTGACTAGATTCACCAGAATGGCAAGTAGTTGGGAATGGCTGGGGTGCCGCCAACACAGTGGCCAGTAGCAGGGACCAGAGTATAAGGGCTCTAGTCAGTCAAGAGAGGCTATGGGAGGGTGCCATCTGGATAGTGGGTGCATAGTTGAATAAGATGGTTTGGGATGTTCTATGTGATACACACACAC
>NW_008357493.1:822906-852709 GCF_000622305.1 Nannospalax galili
AAAACAGTATATTTTAAAATGAAATGGAGATCTTTTTTAAAGGTTAAAACCTCATTCAATTTTATGTCTTATAGGGTTTATACTGAGTTCAATATTGTATAACTGTATTACCTCAACTGTGAACCTAAAAACTTGCACCCACTTGTGAAAGAGATGTATTCTTGCTCTGGAGTGTGTTACTGAATATGTTAAAGCTGTAGTGAAATGCTTCTTCTAATCATGTAGTTATTAAAAATTTAAACAATGATTAAAAATAATAATTCTTCAAAGCATAGAAATTTGCTCCTTGATACTTAGTAAATGTGAAAAACATTACCATTTATATCCATGCTTAGATACCAAGGAGCTCAAAAAGTAACCGACTGTGACTAGTAATAATCAGATATATAGAGATTAGAAATGCATGTATAAATATCTTAATGTCAATTGCATTAAAAACGAATTTTTTGTATGAAACTCTGTATTTTAATAATGAAATGGAGATCTTTTTTAAAGGTTAATACCTCATTTCATTTTATGTCTTATATGGTTTATAATGAGTACAATATTGTATAACTGTAATAATTCAACTGTAAACCTAAAAATTTACAGCCAATTTTGAAAGAGATGAATCTTAGCTATGGAAATTGTTATTGAATGGCTCTGGAAATTGTTATTGAATATGTCAATGCTGTTGTGATGAAATGTTTCTTCTAATCATGTGGCTATTAAATAAATAATAAAAAAAGAAAAAAACTTTCATATGGAGGCTTAGCAAAACATGTTTCTCATATGCCTTCTAGATCATTCCTCATAGTCATCCCGCTAAAAGTTCAAGGTGAGTATTTTTTCTTATGGATTTTAGGAATTATAATCCAAACATTTTTATCAGTCTTAATCTGCATTGGCACAGGATTGCCAAAGTGTATTTCACGTGGTTAAATCTAAATTTTAGCTCTTTGCATTTGATTTGGCCTGTGATTTATGTCCCTGTCTTTAAATGCAGATATCTAGGGAGGATTGGCACTTTTTACTCAAAAAGCGATTGCTTGGCAAGTGATCAGAGAACCAGAATATAGTTATTTCCTCTGAAAACAATATCAGTTGCCTCTCCTCCCCAAAGTCAGGATCACCATTAGAACAAGGTTGCCATTTTTGTCAAGTTCTAGAAGTATTTAATTTCCAGAAGGGGACAAGCATGAAGCAATATCTATTCCGTTTATCACAAATGATCTAGGAAAAATTATTCTACAACATGTATAGTCTAAAGTAACTAACCGTACAGCCATGGAATTTCCAGAAAATTATGTTAGAAAGAGGAAAAATTGAGAAAGACAGTTAAGGTTGAGAATTATGCCAGAAAAGAGATCATGGATATCAGGATTTAATCCATACTATATAATTAGAGATAAGGCAATGGATCTAAATGTTTGCTTTGTCTTTCACAACTCACAAGGCCATGATTAACAATCAACTGCGATAATGAATGTCGTGGCCATAGTAATATAATACTAAGTGAATGTTAGTTTCATCATTTCCTAGGATTTAAAAAAATATTATTTGTCTCATATAAACTTTTAAGTAAAGTGATGCATCTCCTGTATTATTTTAGCATGATTATCTAATTGCCTAATAATATCTTAAACACAGAGGGTGACTTCTAGCTTGGTTGGTTTGTTATAATCTCACGTTAATACAGTAATTGTTCCCTGGAAAATATCTAGGACAAATGATATTTGTGAACACTCAAGAAACCAGTGACATTTGAATATTAATTTTAAATCACTGACATTTATCACATTATTTTAAAAATTAAATTTATTTTAACTGGTACATAAAAACATTAAAAATTGTATCCATAACACATTATTATTACATAGATATTCGTTGCCTATCGTCACTTTAAAGAGGATGCTCTTGTCCATGGATGATTAATGAGAATGAATTATAACGATTTTTATATAGAAACATTTCATAAATCCATTATTTAGTATACTCACATAAAAGTTCATTAATTATAAAACAAAAATAATTAAACAAAGGTACAATAATGGTATCTTACCACTTTGTTAATGTATCTTTGATGACCATCCATGTTGAGCAAGTTGAACATGTTTCCAACATGTTCATGCAGCAAAACATAAATAGCTTACACTGTAAACCTATTTGGGCACACAGCGTTTCTCTTTGACTATAAAGGAATGTAAGCGAAGAGATAGAGGTGGTGATGTTAAAGTGGAACCATTTCTTTCTTTCAAAGATTAAACCCCTTTGATACATGAAATCCATAACATTCTAGTCATATAGTACATTATCAATCCTGAAACTTACTTAGATCACTTTGAACTGCCTATAGCACATTTTAGCTGTCAAAATGGGCATCATTGGCTATTCATGAAGACCAAGAACTGAAATAGAATTTGGCAGAGATCTCAGGCAATTTTTAAAATACAATACATACCTCCAGTGAAAGAAATACATTGAATGAAAATAGTTTTATGTCAAAGTTAATCTATAGGGGAACAACATTTATAATTAAATCTTTGAACACAATTGTTGATCCTGGAGATACATGGCCCTTTGAGATGTTGCTGAGTGTGGCTTTAGAAAAGTTGAGTTAATAAGAAAATAAATACATTTTGTGGACCAGAAATTTATTTCTATTAGCATACAGGACAGCATAACATCACCATTACTTTTTTTTTTTACAATCAGTGCTGATTAAGTAATCCCATTAAGCAAAATTATTAATTTTTAAAACATGCATGTTTTTCATATAAAGTAGAAACTGCCTTCTCCTTTCCCAGAGAATGAAAGTTCTCATGTACATCCCCATGAAATTACTGTAATCAACTCCCAGTCACCTTCACCTCAGCCTCCATAGACTGCCTATATCTTCATTTGAAAGCAAAACCAAAGAGCTTATTTGTATGAACAGTGATTCGGTTTTAGTCCTAATCATGTATAATTGGTTGGTTGCAACCTAATCAACTAGTCAGCGAATTATGCAATACTTTCAAGAGGGCTTTTAATTCTATGTCAAATTTTGGTTACATGGATAGACACTGCATTTGAGTCAAACTTTAAAATCTCACATGAATTAAACCTTATCATTAATGTCTATGCAAAGTGTACACTGTAATTTTCCCAGTATTAAGAAGAATGAGAGTCATTTGTAGGATAATTATAATTTAAAGTATGTAAAATGGATTTTTGACCTAGACTTAGGTCTTTCAGTTTATATTGCTATAACTAAGAATGTTGTATTGCAAAGTCTGATTTGTAGATAGGAGAAATGGATTCATATGCTGTTCTGAGCATTTGTTAGTGCTATGCTCATAGACAAGCAATTTTAAGTTTTCTTCGTATTTACGTATTTATCAAACATATTTTTTACTGTTAATTACTACTTGCCAGAAAAGTGGCTAGAAATCAGTAAATGAAAAATGAAGACAGAATCTCTATCCTAAAGATGTTAGTGAAGGGGGAACCATGCAAACTATGTTTACATGACTAAAGAGATGGATTTCTATATGATATATTGGGAACCCAGGAAAAATTAAAGTAGAAGGGAATCATAAACAAAAGAAAATCAATAAATAGCACTGACTGTGTGGTTATTAGAAGGAAAATTGCTCACAGACATTGTAGAGAATTCTATGTCCAATCTATTGAACTTATGTATTCAAGTGATATTTGAGCAAAAAATTTACTTTTACAAACTGATAGGAAAGTATTTGCACATATGGAAAGTAGTATTTGAAGAGGTTAACTTATCTGATCTCTCACCACACTATCATCATAGAAATAATTGTTCCAGGAAAAATCATTGTCACTCAGTGATGAATACTAATTACAAAATCAGCGTCAGAACGTTAAAAAAGGATCACAGGAAAGAATCCAAAACATGAATCTAACAAGCTATGTGCAGATAAAACCAACATCTGCATGCTCTTACTATGGAGCCAATAAAATTATGAGCAATTTTTAAATGAAATTTAAAAGATAGTTCTTTTATAAGAAATCAGTCACCCTGGACATATTGTTTCCAGGGAAATTATGTGCGTGTGCACAAGCACACGTATCTATCTGTATATATGTGTATTCAATATTGGTGTGGGTGTGGGTTTGTGTGTGTGCCTGCATGTGTGTGAACATACATATAAAGGCCAGAGGTCAACCTTGGGCTTGTCCAGAGTCATCCACCTTATTTTTTGAGGATAGGATCTCTCACTGGGAGTCGGCCTGCTGGTTAGACTAACCTGAGTTTAGAAGAAAATTTGCTGGTGTCACTTCTCTGCTCCACCATGTAAGCTCTGGAGAACAAATACCACAAAAGGCATGTATAAGGAAAAATTCTTGCTAAGCTTGGTGGTATAGACCTATAATCTCAACTACTCATGGATGGATGCAGGAGGATTACAAGCTCAAGGCCTACCTGAGCTACAGAGTTATTAGGTCAAGATCAGCCTCAGCAACCTAGTGAAACTCTGTCTCAAAAGAGGAAATAAAAATCGGCTAGGGATGTAGCTCAGTGGTAGAGCCTTTGCCTAGCATTCAAGATCTCTCATTTTAATCCCCAGTACTGCAATCTTCAATCAAACAAACAAGCAACAATGAGCTTATGACTGCATAGTTTTCAGCACTAAATGATCAGAACCCAGTGAAGTGCACATCACTGAAGGGCAGTGAAACTATTGTAGCTACATATTGTAGAACATTACGCATCTGTAAGAAAGAATAAAGAAGGTTGTTATGGGCTAAAATGTTGCTATGGGTCAGTAGTAGGAGAAAATTCTACACGTGTCTCTTGGGTTTCCATAACTTTTTTCAATACAGGTTTTGATCCTTTTGTTCCATTCTGTTTCATACACAGAACAGCCTTGGAGCACACAAAATCTTCCTGGAACAAAGCTTGTGGCATGTCTTATATAAAAAGAAACAGTGTCTCCTTCTGTTATAAGGTTCAGAATGCTTCCTACCCACAATGAGGGAGTTGGTAATCTCTGGCCTGTGATGCCTGTCCTATAATAAAACCTAGTGGTTGTTCAAGCATGAATTGGTTACCACTGTGCTGCTCTTGGGAGCTTTGATAATTGTCTGACACTGATATTCATGTTACTGTTTTCACTATGTATAATAAGTGCCTTTGACTCTGACCCCAAAGTCTCATGTCTTCTGTTAGGATGCATGAAATTGTGCCAGGTGAATTCATTAGCTTGAAAATAGAGTAAAATCTAATCTCAGTCTCCCTTCATAGTACTTGACAATATTCTCTAATGAAATATTTTAGTTGGGAAAATAAACTATGACTCACAACAGTATACATGGCATACTGTTAAAGTTAAGAAAAATGATACATATGTATATGTGGCAGAATAAACATTATTTTTCTTGAAAGTTAAGAGTTTGGGGTAGTAAAAGAAAATAAGACTTTTAATTAAAAAATAATTTTCCCCTCTAAAATATATGAACTTTTTGTGTTCCAACTGCTCACTGCATCCCAAAACAAACCAAACCAAACCAACCAAACAAACAAAAAACAACAAAAAAAATCCCACAATTTAGGTCAAAACTTTAAAATTTAATGTGGCCAGGCATGGTGGCACATTCCTTTAATTCCAGCACTCAGGAGGCATAAGCAGGTGGATCTCTGAGAGATCAAGAATAGCCTGGTCTACATAGTGAGTTCTTGGCCAGCTAGAACAACAACAAAACCAACAAAGCAAACAAAATATCAAATAAAATAAAATATGATTCAATAAAGAATATCTTAGGTTTTATAAACTTGCTTCCAAAGAAACACTGTAGTTCATCTCTTCCTTTGCTCTTCCTCACCCTCTCTGAGATGCAGTCAAGTGTCTAGGTTTGCTGAAGTCTGTAGGTATGATGGAGGAGGGACAGGATGCACAGGAGGGCAGGAAGAGAGTGGGAGAAAGAGGAGAGGATGTCAGGGGATAGGAAGGAGTCTATCAGGTAAGGATCTAAATGTCAATCAAATTAAGCAATAAAAGCATATTAGTCATCTCAGAAAAATGTCAGTGGAAAGGTAATATTGAATTCTGATTGCAAGTAAAAGCTAAAGAAGAAGTGAAAATTGCCTTTTCTGGAGGTTTGAATAAAAAAGGGAGGATTGAGTTAAGATAGAGGCTAACAGGAGGGTTACGGGTTTGTGGACAGGCTTTTGATTACACGTAGTAAAGAACAGGAAATATTTGCTGAGCTTACGAAAAGGGAAGGTGCTAATAAAATTGCTGGGGTTGACATAGAGGAGAGAGAAAAATCAGGGCTCTCTAAGAACTGGAAGGCAAAGAAATCTAGACTTTTTGCAAACAGCAGACCTGGACATGTTTTCAGAGGTTGAAGAAAGGAAGAAAGTGGAGGAAGGGAGGTAAGAGGAAGGAGCAGCAGTGTGGACTTGGCTCTGGGTGACAAGAGAGTGCTTAGACATTTGCATGAATAACTTAAAGACTTCTCAGGAGTGCTGGAGAAGTTGAGGGCACTGTCTGCTCTTGCAAAGGACCCAGATTCGATCCCCAGTAGCTAACAACAGCAACAACAACAACAGCCACTAACAACTTTCCATAACTCCAGTTCCACCAGAGGGATCCGACACCCTCCTCTGACTTCTGAGGGCATTGCATGACATGGATGGCTCAGCAGTTGAGGGCACTGTCTGCTCTTGCAAAGGACCCAGATTCGATCCCCAGTAGCTAACAACAGCAACAACAACAACAGCCACTAACAACTTTCCATAACTCCAGTTCCACCAGAGGGATCCGACACCCTCCTCTGACTTCTGAGGGCATTGCATGACATGGGTGCACTTACACACATGCAGGCAATACACTCATACACATAAAATTAAAAAAAAAAAAAAAAAACAAGAAATAAAATTTAAAAAAAGACTCCTCAGGAATTTCCTCTTCAGTTCAGTAGCTTTCTATTTTTCACACCGTTTTGGGAGTCAAAGTTATCTGTAACTCAGTAGTATTTGTGTTATTTTGTACACCATACACGTGGTACAGTGATTTTTGCATAGGAAATATTAGCATATCAGTGCAAAAATGGAAGTTAAGATACATTATCTACAATAATTAATAATGAGTTTTTTTAAATGTAGTATTGAAGAATAGTTATCTATTGTGAACTGTAGTATGGACTGTCAGAATGGGTAAGTATACAGCTCATGAGTCATGAACAGCACGAACATCCTGGACAGGGCTTGGAAGGTTGAAAATGGATCACATTTTTACTTGTCCTCATTCTTTTTTATTTTTATGTTTTCATTTTTTTGAGACAGGGTCTCCCTGTTGCCCCAGGTGGCCTGGAACTTGGTATGTAGACCAGGCTGGTCTCAAACACAAAGATCCGCCTGCCTCAGACTCCAAGTCCTGGGATTAAAGGCGTGCATTACCACACCTGGCCTTATTCTTAAGGCAGTGGTTCCATTCTTTCCTCAGTCTCCTCCAACCCTGGCTTTCAACAGGTCCTGAACAGCAGAGTGCACTGGCTACTCTGGCAGCTCACACTTTCCTTTTGATCTCCTGAATACATACCTGACTATGCCTCCTATTACTGCTGCATGTGATTTCTAGAATCTACCTGTAGAGTGAACTGTTTTACTCTTCAAGAAAGTAGATGGGCATATCAGAACAGAGGGAGTGTCATATATAAAAATATTGCTTTCTCTGTGGCATTAATCCTAATTTAATTTTTCTGTCTGCTGATCTAGATGTCTTATTTTCACAAAAAGAGAAAGTGGCAGTTTATTTGGATATATTTTAGCTTGTCCATGAATTGCTTTTTAAATTCTTTGAAATACTTCATAAGTGATCCAAAGTTTAATAATGATGGTACTGGAGAGACGGCGCAGCAGTTAAGAGCACTGACTGCTTTTCCCAGTTTTGGTTCTCAGTACCCACATAGCAGTTAACAATCATCCATAAGTTCAGTTCTAGGGAGTCCAACGCCCTTTTCCGGCTTCTGTGCGCTTTACACACATGACATACATGTAGGCCGAGCACTTATACACATAAAATAAAAATAAATAAATAAAAATAAAAATAAATAAAAATAAAAAAGAATGAGCTCAAATTAGTTTGCATGCCAACTGCAGATATATTTTCTTGGCAGTTGATTTTGCATTACAAAAACAGTTGTGCCTTCAAGCCCTCTTACCAAAATACAGTGAATGATTTCTGTTTTCTTTAAAGTCAAGGCAGTCAAGCTGCCAATTACTTTCATTAACTGCCCATTTTATACCAGCTTCTAGTAGCAGTCCCCTAGGGAAGTAGAGTTAATAAAAAAAGACAATGCAATTAGAGGATTTACAATACAGTTAATGTAAAATGTAAATGTTAAGTTTTGAACTGAGGAGAAAAGAAAAGAGAAGTTGTCATCAATTGCTCTTTTTTAGTTGGATGAAGAGAAAATGATATTCCAGAGAGTTGATTGATCATATTTTCTGACTAGAAGGGATAATGAGAAAGTTATCTTGTAAGTCTACTGCTCAGTCTCAATCTGTAAGCTTTGTTTGGAAGAAAGGACTTCACAGAGTCCACGGAAACCAGCAGTATAATGGAACACATAGGAGAGGCCTGGCTTTGTCTTCAGACAAACGTGATTTTGTTTTCTAAAAAACAAAGTTCAGGAGATGGATGGAAGATTCTTAAGTAGAATGATTAGAAAGACACATCAGAGTCATTTGATCTTTTCCTCAGTGACTACCTCAGCAGTGAGGTTTTTTTTTTTTCTTAATGAAACAAAAAAAAGTTTTAAAACTATTTTTATATTTTGCTTATGCATGTTTTATCTGCATGGATGTAGGTCCACTACATGGATGTAATGCCCATAGCAGCCAGAAGAGGGAATCAGGTCTGGAACTCAAGGTACAGATGGTTGTTAGCTGTCAAGTGTGTTCTGGGAACCAAACCTACATCCTCTGAAAGAACAGCTAATGCCCTTTATTCCTGAGCTATCTCTTCAGCTCAAGAAAAATTGATTTTAATCAATTGAGAATGTCAAATACATATAATGTATTTAGAACATATTCAGACTCCCTCCCCATCTCCTGCTCCACCTTACTAACTACCTAACTTCATATCCTCTATGTTATTTTCTTTATTTGAAGGCCTATCTAGTCTAATTTGTGTTCCCAAATGCTGTTAGGTGTGGGTCTATCCTCTGGAGCCTGGTCAACCCACCAGGCATCTCACTCTGAAGAAAACCAACTCTACCCTCCCCAGCAGCTATCAGTCACCAATAATTCCTCAGCTAGGGCTGGGATTGCCTACTTACCTCATCAGTGCTTGGTTTTTGTCTGGGATGGATTTGCACAGATCTTGTGCATACTGTCACAAGACCTGTGGTTTCATATATACAACTTCCGTGTTTTATACAGACAACATAGTTTCATTACACTCACACGCCACCTCTGGACCCTCTTCCACAATGATCCCTGAGCCTTAGGAGTGTGATATAGGGATCCAGGCTGAGCACTCAGCAGTTTCTTGTGGGTCTGTGTATTAATCACTATCAATTGCAGACGCTTCTTCCATGAGAGAGATAGAATAGTGTATAGCAAGTCATTAAGAATGAGTTTGATATGCTGTCCATTTAGCAGAATAATAGCTTAGGTTCTCTCCTACTGCCTATGAATTGTCTAGCCACATGTTCTTGGCCCTGATAATAGTGAGTTTCTTTAATGAAGGATTTCTTTAGCATTTTCCTCTATTGAGCTTAGACCAAAACTAACAAAGGGAAATAAATTCTTTCCTTTAGAAGATTTTGCTTTTTATTGCATGACTTTTCATGGGAAGATTTAAATGTCTGAATGCATTCACTCCCAAGTAGGGCACTGACAAAAGACAAAAGAAATGATTCCACCCAAATCTATTTTGTTGAACTAATGAGTTTATTGGGGTTATTTACAGAAGTGTGACTGAACCAAAGTCAGCTTCATTACCAGAAAGCCCGTCCCAGTGTGAGTGATGACTCATCAAGTTGCATCCTTAGATCTCCTTGATCAACTTGCTGGAACCTTCATTGAAGAGTTCTCCCCAGTTTCTCACTGATTATATAACCTTGGGGAGGTCCATGTTGTATCTTGAAAATTACAGATGTTTCCTGAGGTTTATGGGCCTTCCTCATCCTTCTAGGGTGCATGTTTCAACTTGAAGGAATAACTCCAAACCTTCAGATTGCTCATGAGTATGTTAGCACAACTTTGTGTTTTCATGACTCCTCCAAGAAGCAGATAAACTGTATAATTTAAGGAGTAAACTCTTAAGCACATCTATTATTATAATATGTTAACTATGTCAGTGGGTCACAATTCCTCTTTGAAACCATGAATCTAGAAACTCAAAATGTTACACCTCCATTTCCTGTAAGTCCTTTCAACTATTCCCAGAGCTCTGTTATTTGTTTGCAAGTGTTGCTATAATGCAGTCTCACACACTGGATGACATGTGTACACTATAGAAATTCTTCTGCCTCACAGCTATGGGACCAGAAGCCTGATAACAAGGCAGCGGCAAGGTTTCGTCCCTCTGAGGAGTGATCAAGAGAACCAGGCCTCTCTCCTGACTATCTGTAGTTTGCTGGCTGCCTTTGGTGCTCCTTGACTGTAGACATAGTCCCCAAACCTTTGCCTTCTTCTTTAGGGCATCTTTCTTGTGTGTGTCTCTATATCAAGATTTTTCCCTGTTTATAAGAGCATCACCCTTATTAGATTAGGGGTTTATTCTACTCCAGCATCTCTTTACTGTACATTATTACATCTACAATCTACCTATTTCCAATAATGTTACATTTTGAGGTCTTGAGGGTTAGGGTTTCAACATAGACCCCCAGGGAAGATACATACAAACCATAGAAGTCCTTATAGTCTTCTGATAGAAATATTATTTGATTCTGTTCTGGAAGTGCTCAATTTGAGGTTTTCTCTGAAGTAAAAAATATGAGTTTATGTAGACATAAAGTCTCACAGTCTTTGCTGTATCTCAGTGTTCCTGCTAAGCTCTAGTTCGCTGGCTGCTTCTTAGACTACTGCGTCTGTGTCTCTCATTTGGTTGGTAGTCAGCAGTCACTGTGGTTCCATCTACTCCTTCTAACCATGAGTTCTGTTCAAGTGGTAGCCCTCTACTTAAAAAAAATAGTGTTTCCCTTCTGCATCTTGCTGGGTCTGTAGGACACCAAGCAGGTCTATGTCAGGTACTTGCAACCTTAACAGCCACTTTCCTTTTGTTCCAAGCTAGTAATTGAGGAAATTTGCAAATCTTTCTGAGGCTCCTGCAGCTTGGCTCTCTAACACTCTTGCTCTGTGTTTATATTGAGGTGGGCAGGGGAGACGGCCTTTTCGTAGAGACCCACATACTCCACATCTCTTCTTTAGACCTCTCATACTGTCTCAGAATGACTAAGAAGTACAAAAAATAGCAAAAGTATTAGAAGTCTCTTTATTCCTTAGCTTAAAAATAAAATCATTCTTGTAACTTTGCAAATCTATGCTGAAGTCAGTTGTCTTAAAACTCTAGATTACATATCAAAAAATGGAATTTACTCAGTGGACCAGTGAGATGGATCAGCAGATAAAGGTGCTTGCCTGATGACCTGATTTGTTCAATACCTGGACTGGTGGCAGGTGATAACAGCTCCTGCAAGTTTTACTCCGACCTCTATGTGTGGCCCTTAACATACGCACACCCACATCCACATCTCATATCCCCACACCCCCCCGACACACTCAAGATAAATAAGACAACATACTCTTTTGTAAATAGAATTTGTGTATGATGTTACAAAGGCTGTGGGTTCATATGTGGAACTGCCTTGCTGTGTTCAGAAAACATGATTCCTTGAATTCATCCACCACCTCTGACTCTTAACAATCTTTCCATTCCTTTTCCCACAAGGACCCCTGAACCTTAGGAGGAAAGGGTGTGAGGTCCTAGGTGTCCCATCTAGGACTGAGCACTCCGAAGTCTCCTGTTTGCTGTATGTTGACCAGTTGTGGGTCTCTGTATAAATCACTATCTGCTGTAAGAAGCAACTTCTCTTATGAGAGCTATTAGATAATAAGAGTAATAGGTTCTCCACTAAAGCCTGTGACCTATATAGCCACAGGTTGTTGGCCCTAGTAATATAGTCAGGTATGGGCTCTATTTTATGAAGCAGGCCTTAAATCCAATCAGAAAGTGGTTGGTTACTCTCATAACATTTGTGTCACTATTGTGCTACTGGTTTCAGGTGCCAGGTCAGTTGTTATTGTATCTTTCAGGGTTTACATCTGAAGATTGATGATTATGTCTCTCTTCTAGTAGCATACATTACACCTTCCAGCCATGAAAGGTAACCAGTAGAAATTAAATTTCAGGGTTAGGACCAGCTGGGTTGCTCCATGTTTGTTCCTCAACTCTAGTATGTAGTGTCTTTAACAGTAGGCTCTTACCATCAATTCTGGAGGATAACCAAGAGTGATGGCAATAGCCAGTATGGCTTGAGGGTCTATGGGAACTCTCTCTGACTAGCAGCTCTAAAAGCAAGGGTCCATTCCTGGCATTTGGCTTTTTATTTGAGAATCTGTGGTGTATGGTAGGGGCATTGCCACCCCCCTCACATTTTCATTCATAGGGTAACTCCATTTTAACTTTTCTTAAATATACATGTGTATATATTTTAAGAAACTTTTGCAGTAGCAACTTTCCATATGACTTTTCCTAAATGTCTTTAGTGTTAGTTATTCCTCCTGTAAGCCCTCCTCTGCCCTGCCCTTGAATTTCCCATATCACTGTATTCTATCTCCCCTCCCATGAAGCACCCCCCTATGGCCTCATTAATTTTCTCACATCTATAGATTTTGCAATTGAGACATACATCTGAAGATTCAAAACTAGCATCCACTACTGAGAAAGAACATGTGATGTTTGTCTTTCTGGGTCTGGGGTCACCCCACTAAGGATGATTGTTTCCAGTTCCATCCATGTACCTGTGAATTTCCTAATTTTTTTTCTTAACAGCTGAATAATATTCCATTTGTGTAAATATATCATATTTTCATTATCTGTTCATCAGCTGGTAGACATTTAAGTTGCTTCCATTTCCTAGCTATTGCGAATGCATAAGACCTGTGCAAGCCCAAACTAGGCAAAAATCTCAGAATGGAGTGTGTGAGTGGGTGGGTGGGGGTCACAAAGCCCAATTCCTAGCTGAGGAACTATAGGCAATTAAAAGCTACTGATAGGGGGAAAGTCATTTTTCTTTAAGGGTGTGATGTTGGTTAAGTTGACCTCTCTCCCATGGATAGACGTATACCCGAGGATATTTGGATAACACAAATTAGACTTAATAGGCATTAAGGAAAAATTGAAGAGGACATGAAATGAAGTGGGTAGGGAACTGGGTGGATCTGAGAGGAGATGGGGGAAGGTTTCTAAATATGGTCAAAATTTGTTGTATGAAATTCTCAAAGAATCAATGCAAAAGAAAAATAGAATATGTATGAGTTTTAATTTGTGATTTTTATGAATTTTGTATTGATTCCATGTTGTCTCCCAAATGTATTTTATGTACTCCCTGAAAGAAATATGCTGGTGTTCTATAAACTGCCAACTGTGTCAGCATCTTTGTTCTGCTGTAGTGCAATATGAGCTTGTAGCTGGTATTTATTCATTTTCTTTGTGTGTGAAGGTATTGCCTGCATGTGTGTAGGTGCACCCATGTCATGCAATAATGCTGGTGTTCTATAAACTACCAACTGTGTCAGCATCTTTGTTCTGCTGTAGTGCAATATGAGCTTATAGCTGGTATTTATTCATTTTCTGTGTGTGAAGGTATTGCCTGCATGTGTGTAGGTGCACCCATGTCATGCAATGCCCGCAGAGGTTAGAAGGGGTTGGATTCCCCTGGAACTGGAGTTATGGATGGTTCGTAGCCGCTATGTGGGTGCTGGGAGTTGAACCCAGGTCCTCCTCAAGAGCCGTCAGTGCTCTTAACTGTCGAGCCATTTCTCCAACCCCTATTTATTTTTATTTTTGTTTTTTCAAAGGCAGTTGATCCCAAGTTTGTGATGAACATGGAGCAACGTTAGAAACCCTTAAAACAAACCTCAAACATATAGGCAGTACACACAAACATGTGTGTGTGCATCCATTGAGCTGTGCATATATTTGTTAGCACTCTAATTACAACTATGCAGTATTTAAGTTGTTGCCCAGCTTTAGTTACTTATTGAATTAACTTATTGTATTGAGTTACTAGTTTTGTGAAATAAAGATCACCTCTAGTAAAATTGCCTATTGCTATAATCCATGAGCACTACTAGTACCTGATCAGGCATAACTTTTGTGTCTGCCCTAAAAAGGGGAGAAACTACTCAGAATTTGTACTTAATATCATTATTTAATTTTTCAAAAGTACTTCTTCACCTAATCCAGGATCATCATTATCAGGACAGCTGTGTTAGTAAGCCTGTTTTCCGAAGGCTTTCATGAAGTGTAGATGTTAGTAACTAACACAGATAAGTCATTACAGATGGGATTCTTGAAGATGAGGTTATTCCAAAGTAGGTGGGCCTTTATTCTGATGTGACTAGTATCTTTGTTTGAAGAAAATAGACACAGACACATGAGGCCATGTAGTGACTGAGGCAGAGATTGAAGCTATGCAGCGGGAAGCCCCAGAATCCCAAGGATTACCATATACTGTTAGGAGTCAAGGGGAGGCCAGGAAAGACTCTTCTCAGAAGTGAGGGAGCCTGAGTCACTCTGCAGAAACTTCCCAGTCTCCAGAAATAATATGGACTGTTGTCCCCATTTACCCATTGATATAGTACTGTGCTTTGATAATCCTTAGGAAACTAATGGCAGTTAAAACATTTGTAAGAAGAGAGAGCACTGCACCATGCTGATACACAGTTCCATCCTGGGAGAGAGAAAGAAGGACGCACATTCAGGGTTCACGCTACATCTAACAGACAAGATAAAGAATACACCAATGTCAGATGAAAAGTATAATTAATAACTATTGCAGATACACTGACCTCAAAAAATATTCACATTGAAAGGGGTGCTGTGCACCATTTCATCACCAGAATTTTCACTATGGGTAATCATATTAAGACAGTTTATAGTCTTACTGTCATATATTTGAACTTTGATATATCTATAAAATGTGCATATGAACTGGGCATTGTGGCACATGCCTTTAATCCCAGCACCTGGGAGGCAGAGGCAGGGGGTCCTGTGAGATCATGGTCAGCCTGGTCTACATAGTGAGTTCCAGGCCATCTGGGGCTACAGGGAGACCCTGTCTCAAAAAGACAACAACATATGTACATATGAATACATAAAAACACATACATGCCCCTATATGAATGCTAATACATTTCAATTTACCTGGATTTCTTGGCACATGTATTTACCTATAATGGAAGAGGAGTGCATATAGAACTTCATCTTTTCAGTAAAATTTAGACTCCATTTATCTCTAGTTCAGCATTCTAATATATATGTGGGGTGTGTGTGTGTGTGTGTGTATGTGTGTGTTTTAATCTATTGTGTGTACATATGTTCTGTGTGTGTATGTGTTGGAGGGTATGGGTGTGCATGTTTGTATGTGCAAATGTAGGTGCATACATGCATGCCATAGTACTGTATAGAGATCAGAAGACAACCTTGGGTGTCTGTCCTTGCCTTCCACTTTGTTTGAAATAGGGTCTCTTGTTCACTGCTGTGTATGCCAGCCTTGTTGGCTTCTGAAGGTCAAGGGATTCTCTAGCTCCTACTTTTCATCATGCCTAAGCAGTGCTGAGATTACAGACACTTGGTACTAGGTCTAGATTTATGTGGGTTTTGGGTATCCAACCTCAGGTCCTAGGGTTTATGTGGTAAGCACTTTACCTACTGAGCCATCTCCTCTGCCTATGCTGAGGAAAATTTCAGTTTCCTGTTTGACAAATTTCTTCCGTTGCTAAAAATTTTATGAATGGCTATTAACTTTTTAAGGCTTAAGTGGACTTTCACAGTCTTTTCTTAGAATTCTAGATGTATGCTTGAGGCTAAAATCAAGCCTTGAATAAAATATTTCTATCTTAACTGCCTCATAAAACTTATCCTTATACCCATAGATTAGGGCAGTGTTCACTGCTCATCAAAGAAGCTTCTTTTGGAGTAAACAGAGGTTATTATAAAGAACTGTAACTGGCCAAAGTGCAGAGAATAAATGACTATGGAGAGCCTATCTCCATCTATAACACAATCCCTATACCCAAGGCTCACATTGTGGAAGAGGGGGTGAAATATTTTAAGAGCCAGAAGACAAGCAGGACTGCTGCCAAATAGTGTTTTCTGGACATTAAAATGATGTTGCATCCCTGAACTCTCAATAGCTATGGTGGCCTGCACAAGTCCTGCACAAACTCACAGCAGTCAGCATTCCAGCATGGATGGGGACAAGGCTATCCGTAGTTGAAGAGTTATAGGCTGAGGGAGGGAGTTGGATTTCTTCAGCGACCCATCTCTAGTGGTCAGCCTTATACCCATGTGCATATGGGGATACTAATATTAAAAGAAAAGGACATGAGTTTGAAAAGGGTAAGTGTAGGGAGACCCAGGAAGGGTTGGGGGCAGTGAGAGGTTGATATTATCAGAATGCATTTTATTTACATATGATAGTCTCAAAAAATTTAAAAGAATGCTTATAACTTAAAAAAAATACGCAGTTATCATCTTAACTGATTTTCTATGTGTAGTGGCAAGTATATTCATTTTCTGTACCCTAGTATCCACAGTTTCTTCATTTGAAAAATTAAAATACATAATCACTAAAAACTAAGCCAAATACTCCAACCTGAAACACTAGGCCAAGACATAAGCCAAAGGAACTACAGACTGTTTTCATTGTAAAGGTAGGTGGAGGAATCTCTGTAAAGCTTTCTGAAATGCTTGGGTCTCTTTCTTTTCGCCATAGATTCTCTGGTGGGGAAGAGGCCATTAGCTGCTTGAGATTTATGTTGATTTAGCAGAGCCAAGAGATAATTCTAAAACTCCCCTGGAGAGACAATATCAGCACAATCCTTTGTTAGGAAACAAGGGCCACATGCTTATCATTTTACCATACCCCTCCTTAAATGAGATCAGGAGAGTTCAAAGATTAATTATACAACCTGCTATAGCTCACAGAGCTAGCTGTGATAGAATCTGTACTAACATACAGGTTTTCTGAATCCTTTAGATAATGTTTGTATGTTTGTTTTCCTTTTTTAATATTTTATTTTTTTAATTATTTTTATTTTATGTGTATGAGTGTATTGCCTGCATTTATGTAAGTGCACTCATGTCATGCAATGCTGTGGAGGTCAGAAGAGAGCTTCAGATTCCCCTAGAACTGTAGATTCCCCTGGAACTGTAATTAAGGATGGTTTGTAGCTGCCATGTGGGTGCTGGGAATCAAATCCGGGTCCTCTGCAAGAGCATCCGGTGCGCTTAACTACTCAGCCATCTCTCCAGCCCTGTATGTTTGTATTTTTATGAATGATTTGATACATGATTGTGTGCTTGATTTTATGAAATTTACCCCCTGAGTTCTGTCAAAATACTGTCCAAATATGGTACATATTTTACCTTTCAACCTCAAGTTACCAAAATTCCCATTTTAAGACCTTAATTTTATCATAATTAATTCAAAATCACCTAAAATTTAAGCACATTGGAATATATATTTTAATGTGTCCTTTTAATAGCAAAGAGAATTTTAACTATTTTATGATTGGTTTTGGTAGCAAACATAACAGTGATAATGATTCAATATTTTGATAATCTATTACTGCTTGTTTTCGATGTTTAATCCTTGCTTTGAAGAATCTACTTTGCTTCATTAGAAGCAAAGAAAATTAGCCTATAGAATTGGATTTTCGAGGTGAATGAAACCTTAGAGCTATTCAGTTCAGTCTCTTATTTTTGCAGATGAGCCCAACAAGGTCTAAAGAAATTAGGTGACTGAACTCCTGAATTCTGTTTTAGTGTGCTTTAATTGTAAATAGTGAAGTCTGAGTATTTCAATATTCTTTCCTCAATGATTAGGAGTCATTGGAATTCTAGGCATGTGAATTCTACAAAGAAACAGCAAAAAGAAAAACCAGTGCTGTCAAGCCACCATCCATCCCACTGTTCTTCCTCATTCCACTTTGCCAAGAGCCAAGGGTTCATGCCAGTCTGATCACATCTGAAACTAAGTAGGGAGTGTGGGCTGCAACAGGAAGAAAACGGAGTTTTCAGCTCAGGGGCTAAATATGGGCCCTGTGTCCTCTTAACTGCAAAATGGTGGCAGAAGTAATCATATTGTCTCATTATTATATTAAATAGATTAGTTGGCATAAAGTACTGATGATGGTGTCAGAAGCCAGTAATAGTTCCATTTTTCCCTCTCTACCTCATCAAGAGCATGTGGCTTATTAATGTCACCATATGACTAAAACTAAGAGCACTTAATTTCAAGAAGATAGACCTTCTACACGGAATTTTTCCATTATTCACATTGAAATGCTCTCAGAAAGGAGATTCAGAAATATCTAAAAGGTCATCTTTTGTTAGTTTAGAAACACAGCAGGGGCGGGTGACCCTATGTGGAAAATGAATAAGGTTCTGTCTCCAACTATGAAATAATTATATGAGATAATGAATCTTTTGCAGTATTTTCTTTGAATTCTAGATAGAGCACAGTTAATTCTTGTGTTTTCATCACTAGGTAAGGCCTGAAAATCAATAGTGTCTCAAAAAGATGGGAAGAAAATTGAGTCTTTCCATTATTAAGGAAGCATATTTGAATCTGCTGGAAAATAGGACATGGGGTAGGACTTGGGATTTTAAACATTTGAAGAAAAGCAAATGGACTTTTGCTGCCAGGGCCATTGAAATGTTTATGTTAAAATATCTACTTCAAGGTACCAGAGTTGATGCTAATAGTACCTGATTTGTTCTGTACCTAATGATAATCAGTTTTTAACATGCAACCTTCTCTTTTTGATAAGCCTATTGTCAGTAAAAATCATATAAAGTATTTTATAAACAGAATTCTTTTAGTTTTAAAAACTATTTCAGTTAAACAACTTACACATGAGCAACATCTTATACTTCACTCAAAATTGCACATTATATATCTCTGTTGTGCTATTTTAACATTTAAAACAAATAAGCATTCCAAGAAATTGTTAAGAATGAATGAATGATCAAAGTGATTCAAGTTATCCTTGTTCATTTTTATAATTTCTGTTTAAATTTGGGTCATATAGCACTGTAAGGTTTGGAAATTCAAGCTTTAATTACTCTCTACCTTCGATGAATTTGCTCCAAATAAATGTAAGATTTTAGATTCCATGTGGGATGCAGAGAGCTAGAAAGTGTGGTTCCCAGCCTTACACTGGAGAAAAGTAGGCAAACTGCTGATGATCATGTGTTTTCAACTTCCACTGAGACCACAGAACAAGCAACTGACCCCCAAAATGGTAGTAAATGTACAACTGAAGGGAGAGATCAGCTGTGAGCACTGACTTCCCTGGGGTATAACAACCAGGCACTAATGGGATGTCGGTGGAAGCAGGTATGCCCGATGATGTACAGAAAACCCTAGGATGAAATGCTGTGGAAGTGGGCAGGCAATACTTTCTTCACATTTTTCCATATTAATCCCACTGAGTGTTCACAGAAGGGATTAGAGGTTGCTTTCCAGAGTAATCATGGAGCGAGGGCCTCAAGGGAACCAGCAATCTCTCCATGGTTATTAGACTTAAGAGACACACGGTCCTGATTTCCCTGCACAACAGAAGCCTTCCTCTGTTTGCTGAAAGACAAATAATGTTGTTGTCTAGGGCACACATGGCACCTGGAGGAAAGAGCAGGAAAAAAAATAACAAAGAACACACTTGGAATAGGAGGATCTATTATATACAACTTGATTAAAATAAAGACAGAAAATCATGGATTCATGGGATTAAAAAGATACACAAAATGTAGAAGAACAAAGATTATAATCATAGGAGACTTCTTGATAGAAATCATACAAGCAAGAGGAAAATGGAATGACATTTCTAACGAGTTGATAGGAAAAAAAGGTGACATTTTGTGATGATTGTGCTTAGCAAAAGTATATTTCAAAAATCACACAGAAGGATGTTTTATAAGGATATTATCACAGCAGACTTCCTCCAAGCAATGTAAAAACCCTCAGGCAAAAGGACTATGACACTGGAAATTAACCCTGGACCTACAGGAAATGAAGATTGAGAGAAATGAAATAAATTAAGGTGTGATAGCAGTCATGCTTTCCTTATTTTTAGTTGCTGTAAATTAAAGACTTTTGTATAACGCAAAACTTAACATATTGTATTTTTATAGTAAATGTGAGGGATGTTTATGCAAAAGTAAAACAGCATCCAGAATGAGAGGGAGGGATTAAGTATTTACTGCTTTATATTATTATGAAGTAATTATGGATAATTATGAAATAATCTATGATTGATTATAATGGATAATGTACATCCAAATAAAGTATAATGTACAAGTATAATGTACATTTAGCACAAACACCGGAAATTAAAATGTAAAATTAGATAATAGGTGGTAGAGTAAAATCATAAATGATGATTAACAGAAGAGAAGCAAATGAAAAAGAAAAGAATGAACATAGTATGGTGGTAAGACTCCTAAGAAGATGATAGATATGTTAACAATATGAAAATCATCTTAAATATGATCTAAGCATGCTAGTTAAAGGCAGGGTCTATCAGATTAAAGAGTAAGATACAACTATGTACCATATGTAAGACACCAGTTAAAATATGACAAGGTAGGTTAAAAGTAAAAGAATGAAAAAAAAAGATATTCCACTCAAATACTAGTGAAGTTACAAATGGAATAGCTATACTGTTTAGAGGGGTGGATTTCTAAATAAAACATAATATCAAAGTAAGGACAATACATAATGAAAAAGTTGCAATTCTGTAGCTAGGTGAACAAGCCAAACTTGTGTATGCACTGAGCGTGGTGCTGCAAAATACATCGAGAAAAAAATGACACAGCTGAAAGCATGAACAGGAAAATCAATAATCATAGCTGGAGACATCAAGGGTCCCTGCTCAGCAACTAGCAGAGGAAGTAGGCAAAAGATTGATGAGGAGTTAAAAAGCCTAAATGAAAGTGTTACCAATTTGACCTTGAAGACACAAACAGAACAAGCAGGGATGGGAAATTAAACAGGATGGGTCCTGTGAGATATGAAATGAGCAACTAGAAATTTGAGAAACTGTATTATCAGCTCATAATAGAATTAATCTAAAAATCACAAACATATGTGACAAATTCCTGTTTAAATGGAATTTAGTAATACATTTTTTCTTGTTTTTTTTTGGGGGGGGGTGTATTTTTTGAGACAGGGTCTCCCTGTAGCCCCAGCTGTCCTGGAACTCACTATGTAGACCAGGCTGGCCTTGAACTCACAGAGATCCGCCTGCCTCTGCCTCCAAAGTACTGGGATTGAAGGCATGCGCTACCACGCCCGGCTAATAATACATTTTTATGTAAGCCATTGGTCAAAGAGGAAATCTCAAAAAGCATTAAAAATTTTGACCTTAAGTGAAAATAAGAATATCAAAATAATAGTTGCGGGGGGGTGTATGTAAAGAGCTGTTAGAGAAAAATTTATAGCATCAAGAGTTTATATTAGAACTGGAAAGGGTTTAAAATGAATTCATGCCTCATCATCAGAACTAGGAAAAGAAAATCTAAATCCCCAAAGTGGAGAAATAATGAAATGCTAAAAACTTCAAGAAGTTAATGAAATTGAAAAGAGAAATCAGAAACTCAATGAGATTGAAAAGTGTTTCTTTGAAAATATCAGTAAGGTCAATAGAATTTTAGAATGACCAAGAAAAGTCCAGGAAAGCAAATATTACCAGCATCAGTTTAAAATAGCGTACTAATTGCCAGTATCACAGGTGTTTATAGGATGATTAGCTTATATTATGATCATTCTATGTACATAAATTCAACAAGTTAAATGAAATGGACTGGTTTACAGAAATTTACTACCCACCAAATAATAATAAAAATGAAAGAAAGAAACTTAATATCCCAATAACGATTAAATAAATTAAATTAGAATTTTAAAAGATAGTATAGGCTGGGAAGGGAAGGGCTGTAATGCAGTTATGAGACAGAACCCTTGGCCAGCATGTACTAGGCCTTGGAAGAGAGAGAGGAGAGGTGCTAGCACAGGAGATATAATCATAGCTTATTATTTAAAATTTTTATGCAGTGTGATTGCACTGCTGTAAATATATGCATTGTGTGTGCCTCAAAAAGAGAAGCACAGAAGTAATTCTGAATCCCATTAAATGTCTTCTCCTTTCTCTTCTTCCTCCTACCTTTATGTATTTTTCAAGTTTTCAACAAATAGAGAACTTTGTAATCAGATGAAAAGGAGATTTTTATATTAAATAAATTGTATCTCAAAAAAGATATTATAGGCTCATTATTTCCTTAAAAAATTCTACCAAACTCTTATGAATAATGTAATATTAATTTTATACAATCTCCATCCAAATAGAAAATGGGAGAACGGCTCTCACATCATTTTGGTAGGCTAAAATTTCCTTAAACTAAAACTACACAGAGACGAACAGAGCTGCATACCAATGTGTGATAAAAGAGAATAGACACACAAATAAATCCTCAGTGAACATTAGCAGATACAATCAGAACTACAGAAGAATTTGCAAAAATGTAGTATATAACAACAATTTGGGATAGATCTTAGAGCACAAGGCTGGTACAACGTCCAAAAATCAGCAGTGTTTTAGTGTATCTGTAGACTGGGTAATGCTAAGATAGCTGGTGTGATTTTGACCATAGAGTCAGTGAAATCCCAGTAAAATCTCTGAAAGCTTTTTTTGTACAGATCAACATACTAATTCCGAATTATACTTAGAAAATCAAAGCAATTATAATACCCAATGAAACAATTTTTTAAGAACAGATATGGGGTTCTCAAACTATTGATTTTTATACTTTCTATAAATCCCAGGATCCAGGATTCCATATGACTAGAAAGAAAATAAATGTAAATTAAGCAGAGTTAATTAACAGATGCTAAATAATTGTTGAAGAGAATGAATGATTAGTCAAAAATTGGGAGAAATTTTGCAAATCACATCTATAACAGAGAACCTGTACCAAGATTTTAAAAAATTTCACTACTAAGCAAAGCAGCCCAAAACAAACATGATAAAAAGAAGAGAAATGAATTTCTAAAGAGCACATGAATGAACACTCAATGCAATTAGTTAATGGGGGAATGAAAATTAAACCACAGTGAAGTTCTACTACTAACCTACCAGAATGGCTAAAATCTAAAAAGAAAGAGGAAAAGAGGGGAGGGCAAAAGACAAATGGAGGCTAGGTCCCAGCTTTTAGTGGTGGTGGTGATGTGGACCAAGCTGACCACATATTCCATGGTAAAACTGCATGATACAGAGGGGCTGTGGATGTGATTGCATGTTAAAGTGTTTCGCTATCATGTAAGAAGTCTTGCATTCTATCCCTGGCACTGCACATAATCACACACATAAACACATAAACACACACACACACACACACACACACACACACACACTGAGAGAGAGAACGAGAACAATTTTTCAAATGTTATAGTCACATTGGAAAATAATTTTATGCCTTTATATCTAATTATGTATGTATTTTTGTGATCTTGTAGTCCCTTTACAAGAGAAAAAAGTATAACCCTTAAAAACCTAAACTTAAATGTTTATGTTTTATTAATGAGTACTGCAATTTTCCAGTCAATATGCATGCCCTTCAACTTGTAAATGGACACATGAAGTCTGATATACCCACACAGTGGACTACTAGTCTTCAGTTTGAATAAGAAGTCTAGGATGAAGTATTGATTCACACCTTCATAAGATGAGCTTAGACGTGCCTTGCCATGTGGAAAAGCCCAATCAAAAATGCTAGTGATGATGTACTTCTACTCAACATAATACTTTAAGACAGGTAGAAATACAAACACAGAAGTAGACTAATAGCAGTCAAGGATTGGGGACAGGAAGAGAGTTGTCTAGAAAGGAGCCTGAATGATAGTATTGTTCTGGAAGAACTGTGCTGATGGATACACAACTCTATTCATTTCTCAAAACCCATTGACCTGTAACCCACAAAAAGTAAGTTCACTGTATGTAAAATTAAAACAAATCAACAAGGATATAGGTGGAATTCCATAAATGTGAAGTTTGGTGAATGAATCTAATTTTGATATGAAGAAATCCCAGAACCACCCTGAGGGATGAGGTGAGAAAGAGCTGGTAAGTAGGCTCTGACATAGTATTGTGTAACAGCAAGACATATCTGTAAATATATTGGAGGTAAAGAGAGCCAGGGTCCTCACTGCTACAGAGAGAAGTTAGAAACAAAAAGGTAGGAATAAATGAGTCATGGGAGAACAATCAGTATGAACTTTGTGTATTTTTTTATATTTGTGTGTATTTATGGGTATGAGTACTATGTAATAATACACACAGAAAAATGCTTATATTTTCATGTGTGTGTGTACGTGGATGTGGAAACATAAACACTCATTCCTTATAGACAGAAGTCTTATGATAGACATTTCTCCATTTGTTGAGAGGGTAAAGAAATAGTAACAAATGAAGAAGAGTAAGCACACTTAATGTCCAGATCTTGATACTTGGTGCACAGACTTTCGTGTTTCAATGTACATGTGTTATGAGACTTTTCCTGGCGAGTCATGAAGGAGTATCTGTCAATGACAGAAGAGCACTGAATGAAAGACAAAACAAACTATTCCACCCAAGTATAGCCTAGTGGATTAATGAGTATATTGGGTGCTAACAAGAGCATGGGCAAGTTGTTATTTCCAGGAGCATGGCCGACTCAAAGGCAGCTGCATCACTGAAAAGCCCACCTCAGCACAGGAATGATTCAAAAAATTACATCCCTGGAGTTCTCAGCACCACTTGGTGGCAGTTCCACGAAACAGCCTCATCTCCTCCAGCAATTGGTTATTACTTGTGTAACTTTGGGGTGAGGCCTTGTGAGTCTTGTAACCTTCATGGGCTTCCTGAGACTTCTAAGCTATGTTAGCTTCCAAGTCCTATGAGCATCCCTCCTTCCTCCAGGACAGGAGAGAACCCATCACTGCAGAGGAAATAGCTACATGAAAACATTCTATGTTCCAATAAAAGGAGTTAGGAATCCTTAGAAATCCTAGAGAGCTGAACAATTCCAGGGCTTAAGCCATGAAAATATGAACTGGATCTATCTTGTGGAAAAGAATGTATTATTCTCTCTCTGTGTGTCTCTCTTGTCTCCTTCTCTTTCTCTCTCTCTGTGTATTAATATATGCTTTTCTAATAAATATATAAAAGACACATTTACATATATACATAAATATCAAAAGATCATAGGAGAGATATGATAGAATTTTTAATGAATAAAACTAGTAAAATTTGACCAAAAATATAAACAATAGTATTGTTTCTGATATGAAAAGTGAAATAATGCCTGGAGTACATAACAATAATGAGAAATAATTTTATCAATATACATATCTATCTTCGTATCGCTTTGAGTTTTGAACCATATAAATTCATCTACTATTCAAAATAAGTTATAAAGAAATAAATAGCACCAATCAGGTCAATAACAATGCTTTTGATGGCGCTGTGAGCATGTTTAGCAAATAGTGTCTTTTAAAAGATATTTTAATTTAGATCATATTATTAATATACATAAAAAATTATATAATATATTATATATATTTTCATAGAATTTATAAATTTATTCAAAATCATTATTAAACACATAAAAACTATTTCTTGACATTACAAAGTACAACTCCTTAATTGCCACTAGGACACCAAAATAGTAAATGCTGTTCTTAAGATTCTGTGATAAATGGGAAAATCGATGCAGGAAATTACATAGTAACAGGACATTTGCATTACTCCCAAGTGTTTTTTCAGGATGTATCAAGTGCAAGGGAATAGGTAGAAACTTTACTGGAGCTGCCTGTCACATATGTTGGTTGAGGAATCACATGATCAAAGCTAATGTTGCAAGAAATACAGCATGCCACATCATGTGACCCTGGCTCTGTGGACACAGGTATCTGGTGATATTCTCCCAGTAACAGATAGCTTCAATGTGTTGATAAGAATGTATGAGACAATCACAAATTTAACCACATTACACAAAAACTGATCACTTGTCCCACGGCAAGGACAGATTCAGGAATTATCATAGGCGAGAAGAGATCAAAACAACAGGAAAACTGAATAGTCTGTGGGTCCTGGGGGAGTCCTAGAGTGGAAAGGGGGCATTAATGAAGCACTGGAAGGAAATCAGAAAAGTCTGCACTTTAGTTCCTAATACAGTGGTGGCTTTTAGTTTTGTAACTGCACTGCGGCTACATAAGGTGTTGACAGTAGAGGAGGCTGGATGAAGGGTATGGGACAGGTTCTACTTCGCTTAAAACTCTTCTGTGAGTCTAAAATTGCCTCGGAATTCAATGGATAAAAAAGTATGAGCAGCTCGGTCTGTCTGTGATGGAGGCCTCCTCTCACATCACAGTTGTTAGAATTAACTGTAACTAAAATACAGTATTTATTTAATTTTTTATTTTTTGGTATTTTTGAGACAGGATCTCCCGGTAGCCCCAGCTGACCTGGAACCTACTATGTAGAACAGGCTGGCCTCAAACTCACAGAGATCCTCCTGCCTCTGCCTCCCAAGGGCTAGGATTAAAGGCATGGGCCATCATGCCCTGCAAATACAGGATTTATTAAGTAACAAATAATGCTTAAATAAATTTTAAGTTTATTAGTACATACTTTATAAAAGGTCCATGGATAATAGCTGCAACAATAATTTATTAATCCCACAAAAAATTTTAAAGGGGGAAGAATATTTTGTTTACTAATATTATTTAAAATCACTTGATGATAAAAGACTAATAAACTTGAGTCACTTTTTCCTTATTGTCTTAAAATGTTTACTGACACTGTACTTCCTTATAGCCTGTCTGTGTAGTGCTCTCATTCCATTGCCTCATTCTCCCTATGCCTCAAGATTATGCACAGCTCCTCACTGTGTGTGGAGGAATCGCTTTTCACTAAACACAATCCTATGCAATATATACAGAACTGTATCTACATCACTTATAACTATGTTTATATTATCATCCACAGATATGTCAACACCTGTATCTACATTTCTATTTCTACATCCATCTATACATCTATACCTACATTTAAACCTACTATATCTTTATCTTAACTTCATCTAGGTAGCTTTTTAATTTTTTATCTTTGTGCCAATGATCAAACTCAAGGTTCACTGCGTTCTAGGCAAACGCTCTGCCACTGTGCTACACCGCTCTCTCTCATCTCTTTCTTCTTCTTAAGACTTCGAGAGGTTTTGAGGTCACAGATGTACAGCTAATCTAACAAACGTGTTGTCAGAATTGTATCTCTGTACAAAACGTCAGTAGATTTGGAAAAGAGAATTAAGTATTGTCATTTTCATCATTTTTTCTTCCTCATACTTGGCAGAGGAAAGTATAATAACTTTTCACTGGTATATGAACATGGCTAATTGAGTTTTAAAAGTTTTATAATACTGATACAGTTTGGTTTTCATTTGGAAGCAGTTAATTGTATATCCCTCTTTTGCTACCTGATACATGCCAAGGAGTTAGTTGGTACCATCTAGAAGAAGGCAGTTCCTTCACATCACCCATCTAAAATACTCCAGCTGTGAACTCTGCCAGCTGCAATAACAACTGGCTGACCAAATATGCCCACTCATACAACACATGTTATGGTAGTAACCAACTACCTTCTAATTGGATTTAAGATCCCCTTCAGAAGATGGAGTTCATTCATACCTATACTGTTATCAGAGCCAACAATTGTGGCTAGACAGGTCACAGGCCATAGAGGAAAATCACGAATATTATATTTTTAAATGGACATAAATCTACATTAAATATACTTATTAGTATTATACCTTGGGATCATTACGAAAGAAGGGGTGGAAAGATTATAAGAGCCAGAGATGGTAGATGAATACAAGGAATCTACATTGTCTGGATACCACAGGGTAGCTGCACATAAAAACCCACAGCACTTATGACAGCATGCACAAGACCCCTGCAAACTCAAGCTAAACAAGGGCCCAGCATGGACTGGAGAGATGGGAAGGAAGCCTTAGCTGAGAATCTATTGGCAATTGATAGATGCTGGGAGAGATACAGAGTCAGTTTTCCTTACTTCTGTAAAGCCCCCTTGTAGTTTGACCAGATGCCGGGGGATGACCCCACACTCAAGAGCATTTAGGTGATCTGAGGGCTTTTGTGCTGCCATATGAATCTTAGGATGGTTTTGTCCAATTCTGTGAAAAATGTCATGGGGATTTTGATTGGCATTGGGTTGAATCTATAAATGACTTTTGGTAGGATGGTCATTTTCAAATATTAATTCTTCCAATCCAGGAGCATGGGAGGTCCTTCCATATTCTGATGTCTTCCTCAATCTCTCTCTTCAAAGATTTAAAATTTTCATTGTAGAGCTCTTTAATGCCTTTGGTCAAAAGACCTCGGATAGCCAAAACACTCTGAGCACTAAGAGCAATGCCGGGGATTACTAAACCTGATTTTAAGCTGTATTACAGAGCTATAGTCATAAAAACAACATGATACTGGCACAAAAATAGACCCATAGATCAACGGAACAAAATTGAAGACCAAAATATGAGTAAATACAATTTCAGCCACCTGATATTTGACAAAGGGGCCAAGAACATTAACTGGAAGAAAGACAGCATGTTCAACAAATGGTGCTGGCAAAACAGGATCTCCACTTGTAGAAGAATGAAACTAAACCCCTATATTTCACCCTGCAAAAAAAGTCAATTCCAAATGGATCAAAGTCCTCAATGTAAAGCCTGAAACTCTAAAACTGTTAGAAGAAAACATTGGCAAAAACCTACAAGATATAGGTATAGGAAAGGATTTTCTAAAACGGACATCGGGCAAGAACAAATGGGACCTCATTAAACTAAAAACTTCTGTACATCAAAGGAAACAACCAGGGAAACTAACAGAAAACTCACAGAATGGGAGAAAATCTTCACCAGTGACACATCCAAAAGAGGTTTGATGTCCAGAACATATAACGAACTAAAAAAACAGAGAATCAAGACAAGAAGTAACCCAATTAAAAGATGGGCTAAGGAGCTGAACAGAGAGTTCTCAAAACAAAAGTAAAGATGGCTATGATTCATTTTAAAAGATGTTCAACATCACTAATAATTAGGGTAATGCAAATTAAAACCACTTTGAGATTTCATCTTACCCCAGTCAGACTGGCTAAGATCAAGAGAAATAATGATACCAAATGTTGGAGAGGATGTGGGGAAGGGGAACACTCATCCACAGCTGGTTGGGATGCAAACTTGTTCAACCCCCATGGAAATCAGTATGGAGAACTCTTAAAAACTACAAATGACCCTACCATTTGACCCAGTTATACCACTCCTTGGCATATACCCAAAAATCTCATCCTATTGCAGAGACTCTTGTACATCCATGTTTGTTGCTGCTCTTTTCACAATAGCTAAGAGATGGAAGCAACCTAAGCGTCCCTCAATTGATGAGTGGATAATGAAAATGTGGTTCATTTATATGATGGAGTTTTACTCAGCAGTAAAGAAAAATGAAATCATGAAATTTG
>NW_008357493.1:852789-853799 GCF_000622305.1 Nannospalax galili
TGTGGATCCTAGAACCAAACCCTGATAAGTGAGTATGTATCCAGACATATCTACAGGAAGCAGGATAATGGAAAGGAAACAGGGAGGTAAAAGAAAAGAATGAATCTGAGAGAGAAGAACAGTAGGAAACAGACCTTAATAAGGGGGATGTGGATAAAAATTGGGTCAGTTTAAGGGAGTGAGAAGGGAAGGGTATACAAAGAACCTAGGGGATAAAGCGAAAGAAGGAGCTCAAGAGAGGTAGGACCATAGGAGAAGGGTATTATTAATGGAGAAAGGGGGGAAATGGGGGCATCTTAAGTTGGAAAGCAATGATGGAAGGGTGAGACAATGTGCGAGATAAACAATGACTAGCTAGTTTTGAAAACCAGAGGGAACCATATTACTCCTACAACCTACTGAAAATTATACATAGCAGATCAAGAAATATATGTTTAGGTAAGGTTTATGCGAGAACAATTCGTCTTTGCCGAAGATTTATCTACATGACACACAGTAATTAAAAACCAGACTAGTGGAACTAACCTTCTTGGATGTTTAACAGACACACTTTGAGGTCTATAATAATTTGTTCAGAGTGTCATAAAGGATGCTTTTTGCTCCTTGCCCTCCTAGGTCGATTAGTTCAAGGGGACTATGAGCATCTCCCAAAATGTCCTGTAATTGTGGTGAGTCACCTGTCCTCTTGATCAAGGAGGCCGAGGAGACCCCACCAGATGGACTTGAACCAGTGTTCAGTCTACAAAGAGGAGGGTCAACACAGAGGAATCATTTCCTCCATGCTTCCAAGCAAAGCCAACCATGTTCGAGCAGGACCTTTGTCTTATCTTCACATAGGCAGAACTGGTAAAAGAAAGGAGCCAGGGGCTCCTCCCAAGCCCATGTGACCCCTGAGGAACAGATCCTCAAATGACCTTAAGAGTAAAAACAAATTTTTTTATCTGGGCCAACTGTATGGCCTTACACACCCAAAAGGAAAGTATAACCAAAGATTAAATGGGCCAACATAA
>NW_008357493.1:854014-854671 GCF_000622305.1 Nannospalax galili
TAGGCTGACTAGATTCACCAGAAGGACAAGTAGTGGGGAATGGGCTGGGGTGCTGACAACACAGCAGACAGTAGCAGGGTTATCAAAGTATAAGGGCTCTAGTGGGGGGAGAGAGGCTATGTGAGGGTGCCATCTGGGAAGTGGGTGTATAGTCAAATAAGATGGTTTGGGATTTTCTGTGTGATATACACACACACCAAAAAAAAAAAATCAACAAATTTTTTAAAATGTACATACATTTGAGGAGGAAACATGGAAATTTATGTCATGCTAATTAATAGAGGTGATAAACATTACCATTGAAATCTACCCGATGACTTTATAGACATACACAGGCGCCAAGGATCCAAGTGCCAACATCTCAGTATTAGTAGCAAAACAATGAGTCTTTCTGCAAAGAAAAATATATTCTAAAATGTAATGGAGATCTTTTTTAAAGGTTAATAACTCAATTTTATGTCTTACAGGGCTTATACTGATTTGAATATTGTATAGTATTAACTCAAGTGTGAACTAGAAACATGCACCCATTTGTGAAAGATATGTACTCTTGCTCTGGAGTGTGTTATTGAATATGTTAAAGCTGTAGTGAAATGATTCTTCTAATATTGTAGTTATTAAAAATTTAAAAAATTATTAAAAAATAATAATAATTCT
>NW_008357493.1:855309-879826 GCF_000622305.1 Nannospalax galili
ATATATCATGAAATAATGGACTAGCTGTGGGTGCATGTTACTTTGTCAGATTGTTTTTATTTATCGGTGCAGGAGCAAAATGCTAGCTCATTCGGGAAATCAGACTTCTGCTTCCTTCCCAGAAAGCAAACCAAAGCTCTGATTTTGTACTCCACTGTAGCTTGTTTTTCCTTTCCAGTGACTAGTTTCATCACTCGAAAGAGTGAGAAGAGCCTTTCACATCGTTATCCCCACTGCCGTGGCTAAGGAGTTGTTTGAGCTGTTTTGCTTTTCCCTGACGTTTTTTATTCTGTGTGTTTGTTTTCCCTTGATGCCTTGGGAGCTTACTGAAGGTCAATGATTTATTCTCAAGTATTTTGGATTATTCATTTAAAAATTGCGTTTTGAAGTGGTGTAAATGGAAGTTCTAGAGAAGGAACAGTGGGAAATTTTCATATAGTCAGGGTTGGAGAGTACTCCTCTGCCTAGGACTTGGTGTAGACATGGGGTAGCCAACACTACCCTTAGACTTGGGTCATAGGAACTCTGTTCTGGGTCACATGGCATCTGTTATCATAATGGGACCAAGGTGGCATGTCTGAGATCAAGGGGGTGTGGCCTCCTTGATCCTTGGAAATGGTCTGGTCTTCTTTTTTGGGTTGAAGGGCTTGGAACCCAGAATTTGTTACCCTGAAGTTTCCAGTTGCTTCAAGCTTGGTCTGTCTTTAGGTTTACGGCAGTCAAAAATCTCTGGACTGAAATAATGGTGCATGAATAATTGTTTGGGGAAGAAATGTAGAACTGGAGGTAGAGACATGGTATGTGATGGGGCGTCCTAAGGGCTCTCAACACCTTCCAGTTCAGGGCAGAGGAAAGGGGGAATACAACTTGTTGCCAGCCCTTGTCAGCTGGTTTCAGTATCTAAGAAGCAAGAATGGTCCCATGCTTTACTTGAATTTGGATTAGGCAAAGAAGAGTAGGGATGCATATCTGCATCTGTTGTGGGTTGAACACAACATCTAAGTCCTAATCCCTGGTACCTCTAATCATGGTCTCTTCTAGAAATAGTCTTCAAGGTAGAATTAGTTAAGATGAGATCATACAAGAGTACAACCTGTACCTCTCTGGACCACTGTTTGAAAGAAGCATTTCACTGATGGTTTATTGGGTCAGTTTGGAATGGATGGGTCTCATCTAATGTTACATAAATTTATTTCTCTCAGGCTTTTAAACCCACTTTCTTTAAAAAAAAATGACGAGTTTGTATTCATGCTCAGATGCCGAGGAGCTCAGAAAGTGGGTGACTGTGACCAGTGATAGTCATGTATATAGAGATTAGAAATGCATGTGAAAACGTCTCAATGTCAAGAGCCCTGAAATGAATTTTTCTGTATGAAACTGTGTGTTTTGACAATGCAGTGGAGATCTTTTTTAAACGTTGGAACCTCATTTAATTTTATGTCTTATAGAGTTTATAATGAGTAAAAGATTATATAAGCGTAATAATTCATCTGTAAACCTAGAAATGTACAGCCAATTTTGAAAGAGATGTACCCTAGCTCAGAAAAATGTTATTGAATAGGTTAATACTGTTGTAATGAAATGCTTCTTTAAAAAAAAAATCCTCATTACCCTTTACCTACTGGAAAAAAAAATATCTTTGACCCACAACAAATTGTCAACCTCTAACCATCTTTGATACACACACACACACACACACATACACACATACACACACACACACCTTAAATTAGGGTGTACCATCCAATGCAAAAGAAGAGCAGTCATTTTTTTCGTGAATTGGCAAATCACAATACCACATTTATCTATCTTATAAGTAAATTGTACATTCTTTTCTGCTGATAATGGGCTAAACAATCAAAATGTCCTCATCACCCTTTACCTACTGGAAAAAAAAAATATCTTTGACCCACAACAAATTGTCAACCCTACCATCTTTGATACACACACACACACACACACACACACACACACACACACACCTTAAATTAGGGTGTCCCATCCAATGCAAAAGAAGAGCAGTCATTTCTTTCGTGAATTGGCAAATCACAATACCACATTTATCTATCTTGTAAGTAAATTGTACATTCTTTTCTGCTGATAATGGGCTAAACAATCAAAATGCCTCATACTCAACTGGGAAATGTGGCAATATATGTGATTAACCTAACATATATTGAAGAGTCAATCTTCACTGACTGAAAGATGGTGGACACGTTCAAGAATTTGGCTTAACAGTTTTGTAAATAGACTGGATAGCTGACAGGCACAATCACTTGAGCTTGTAAAAGTCACCCAGTTGGCTAAGACTGACAGTATTGAATGGGATCAAGAGAACACAAAGTAATACATGTGTATACAATGGATTTCAATTAGGGTGTTCTACAGATTATTTTGTGAAATAAAATTAATTTATGTGATAACTACAATACAGATAGCAACATGTACATGCCCTGGAGCCCAGGAAGATGGGTTTTAAATTGTGGCCAAGCATAGATTCAGGCTATACTGAACACGGTCAAATGGACGGCTTCTAATCTGTGCATTCTGAATTACCTTGCCACATCCAAGACTGTTGGCATGATGTCAATATTCCATCCAATATGGTTTATGAGTTTCAAACATTAAGACATGATACTATTATCTCGAGTGTATAGGAATGTGCTCCTTGCAATCCACTCATATTCTACTCAACTCCTGAGGCCCAGACAATGGACAGGGTTGTCCAGGAAGTTTCACATCTTATTCCCATAGGTTATTGACTGCACTCTTCAACTTAGCATGAGGTGTCAAACACTGCTGGATGGTGATCGCTGCATCTTCTATTGTATCAGCTTGCTTTGAGTTTGAAGTTTATAAGTTCTTGAAGAAGAGCCAACTATCTTATGTGCTTTATACTTAAGTCAAAATAATGTATAAATACTAAAAACATTAATATGATCCATCAGATAAGATTTAATAGAGTCTATGACCATAAACATTTAAATAGCACTGTCTAAAATCAAAATAACAATTTAAACGGGGAAGACCAAGATTGACTCCTCTTTTGGATGGTGGAGTGAAATTTTTAAGAATCAAAATGTACTATATAATGCCGGTGTTATCCCATAGTGATATTTAATATATCCATAAAACAAATAGCAGCCCAACGTTTAGTTGAATGGTGTTTCATGGAAGAGTTCATTCAGAGATTGTAGTTTTAGGTTTTATAAAGTACAGTTAAATATGAAGTCTTTGTGTAGGGCTTCTGTCTCAAATCCTGAATTAGTAGGCAGAGTTTTGTTTTTTTTCCCTTTAGTGTTACCTTTTTTTTTTACTGTGGTTTATTAGACTTCTTAGTCATTACCCTCATATCTCTGTAAAGTCATTTAATGGTCGTGCTTATCAAAGTTAACTATTGAAATAAAATTCTCATATTCCCTCTATCGGGGTAGCATTACCTCTCAGCTACTCTCACAGAGTATATTAGAACTTATTACACCACTGTCTTGACCAGCACCACCTTTAAGAGCTTTTGCTACAACAGGCCTTTCTTGAAAAAATGATCTGAATCTTACCAGGTATTGTTGCATTCTCAGGCCATGGCACTTGTGACTGCGGCAAGTGCAAGTGTGATGTAGGCTGGTCTGGGGAAGCTTGCCAGTATCCAGTGAACTGTGACCTGACAAAGAAAATCAGCAGCCAGATGTGCAAGAACTCTCAAGATGTCATCTGCTCCAATGCAGGTAAGAATTGCATCCCTTCAAAATTCTTGAGTGAAATTATCAAATTTTGTTTTTAATGTCAATATGTAGGCATGCAGAAATGGTGAACCCTTTGAGCGTGACTGATTTTGAGTATGCTTTTTAGGAATGAAAGTCAGATGAATCTGTAAGGACGAAATTGTCATCTTGCTGAGACTGGCAAGTTTGATTTTGTCCAGCTGTTTCAAATGCCCCCTTCTAGCAGGCTATTCATTGGGAACAACACTCAACAATGTTTTATGAAAGTGGAAAGCCATGATGTTGAATGCTGGATTAAATCTTTTTGAATGGATTTGTATAATTGACCTAATCATTTTCTCTTAGAAGTCAAGGGTGCTTTGGATTTGAGCATCTAATGGAACAAACTTTTTCAATTTGGTGAAAGTTTCAGAAGCACTGGATATGAAGTTCACTGATGACACAGTGACCGTGAGGTTTTTTGTTTGTTTCATAGGAGTCATTTGAAACTATTTTTTAAGAAGTTACAGAGAGACTGCTAAAATTAATTGGCAAAACCATACAAAACAAGAGAGTTGTAGTTTAGATTACAGTGACAGTCTGTGTTGCTATAATTAAATAGCCTCAACAATGGCCACATGAAGCCCCAAAGTCACTTTTTCTCAACCATGGTTCAACCTGAGAATCCCAGAGGGAAAGTACCAAAATGTGAGTGCTCATGTACTGCCTGAAGCTCGAGTTTCAATTGTCTTGATTTGTGGTTGGAGCTTAGTGGATTTGTAAGTCAAGTGCATGGGCCTTATATAGATCCAGGGATACAAGGTGTGTTCTGTGCTGAAGGTGATCCTTCGACTATTCCGATGAATATCCTCCCTCTAAAGCTTGTCTTATTGGTGGGCCTCCTATACAATCAGAGATGACTTTTCCACAGCCTGATTGCAACAAATTGCTTACTGTAGATTAAACTCACTCATAGTGTTTGCTAATGGAATCCGGGCTATACCAGAACAGGATGTGATAGGACCTATCCGAGCCAGACAAGCAGGCTGAGCAGTCAGGTCACTTTCTGTGTTTGTGATAATCTCCTCACTTTCTCTTCAGCACATCTGTCTTTTCTTTGCTCCTAGTAGGTTTTCTCTGACTGAGTCAGCATGGGTCTTGTGGATACTACACATATATACACAGTCTGTTGACTCTTTTGTCCAGAAAAAAAAATTAAGTCATTAAAAACTTATTCAGCAATGGCTTTGACAATATTTTGGATTTGAATTTGTTGTTTTAAAATTTATTTTGATATTATTGTTTGAGTGTTAAGCAAAATATATTATAACCAATTAAAAGTTAGTGATTCTGAAAATGTTCTAGCATGAAAAGGAATGTGTCTTTGACACATCATCATTATGTAAAAGAGAAAATATGCAGAAGGGTTTTTTTGTTTGATAGGGTCTCACTATGTGGCCCTAGCTGTGATAGGGTCTCACTATGTAGCCCTAGCTGGAACTAACTATGTAGACCAGGTTGACCTCCACCTCACAGACATCTACGTGACTTTGCTACCAGAGTGCTGGGACTGAAGGCATGTGCCAGCATACCCAGCTCAGAATGGTCTTGATAGATGATAAAGCGTACAAATATACATTAAACCTCTCCCACCCAGAGCTCAGGGACCATTGTGGAAGATGGGGCAGAAAGATTGTAAGAGCCAGGGTTGGTGCATGATCATATGGAATCAGCGTCTTCCAGGCCTCTGGGAACTTGTTCAATTAATTACAGCAATGGTGACAGCATGCACAAGATCCGTGCTGACTCAATCAGATAAAAACCCAGCATAGAACTAGGGAAGTGGGCAGCAGGCTCCAACCTTAACCGAACTATCAGCAGCTGATTACTGGCTGAGGGAGGGCTGCTCTCCTAAAAGGAGCAGACTCTAGATAGGCTGACTAGACCCCAGTAGACGAGCTTGTACTGAGGGATATCTGGGTACAATAACTTGACTCCATAGGCCTTAACATATATGACTGAATGCAGGAACTCTGGTGGGAGGGGCTACGGGGGCTGTTGATGGAAGAGGGGTATAAAGATGGTTAAGATGCTTTGTATAGGGCTGGAGGGATAGCACAGCCATTAAAGGCTAAGGCTAACAACCAAAACATGAAAGATGTTTTGTATGAGATGCACAAAAATTTAATTAAAAATATACATTGAACCCCACCCAAAAAGGTACCTGTAGCTTCTTTTGTAAACACTGATAATTTTATGCAACTTACGAGCACTAGTCCACTGTTACCAAGGACTCTGGTTTCCTTTGTATCAAGGGTTCCCTTGTCTGATGTAATCTAGGGTCAGTGTTGTCATCTTTCTTCTCTTATGCTCCTCTACTTCCATTTACTAACCATTTTGAAACAAACAGAAATACTTATCCTATTTCTTTTTTCTCCCCGATCCCTTTAAAAAACATCTTTTCTTGGGGTGATGTTGTTTTTGTTAGTGCTGTTGTTTTACATTTGTTTAAACAAGTCTCACCCAGTTGCCCTGGCTGTCCTAGAACAATTTGTATAGTCCTGACTAGACTGAGACCTACTGTAATCTTGCTGCCTCTTTCCCCTAGTTCTGAAAATACAGGCATGTGCCACCATGCCCATCTGTTCACCTCTCTATTTTATTTAATTAAATGTTGCTTATTTTGGATTTTTCTCATGCTCCCTTATAGCATCGTAACATATACTAGCTCACTAAATCCCATACTGCCTACTTCTAATATTATTTTCAGAAGTCTTTTATGGACATAACTATTCAAAATAAATCTATCTATCTCCCCCACAAAACAGAATCCGATTCCAATCCACCCCTCCCCCACCTAATCGTGACTCAGACCAGGGTGTCTAGTCCAAGCTATATTCATATGTTACTTGAGTTCTTTAATCTTCCCTTCTTTCAAAGTGGCTATGCTACTCATTTGAAAATCAATTGAGCTTATTTTTTTCAAACTATGCTCAGTGTTAGGTTTTTATTTTTTGCTTTCTTTCCAGTTAGTCATTAACATGATTACAATGTGTACAATATGAATAGGATTCCAAAGTCAAAACTATTCAAAAAAACATGCTCAGACATTCACCATGCTCCTTATTAAGACTCCCTCATCTCTGTTTACTTTTAGCTTTGTAGCAGCTAATTTTGATGCTTTCTAATGCCCTCGTGTTTCTTTTAAAAAATATATTATGTATGTATATATGTATATATATAATATGTATGTGCATCATATAATTATATATGTGTGTGTACACATTACTATTTTATTCAATTTTTTGTGTGTATATCTATGTGTATACACATAAGTGTGAAAATGCATGTGCCTAACCAGGGCAGCACATCACGTGTCTTTTTCTATCACTGTACCTTATTGTCTAGACTGGCAGGCCAGTGAACTCTCAGGATTCACTTTTCTCTGCCCCACAATACTGAGGTCACAGTCTCAGGCAGGCAGCTATGCTTAGCATTTTACAAGGATGCTGGGGATTCAAATTCAGGCTCTTGTGCTTATGGTGCAAGTGACCTTAACCCTTGAGTCATCGCTGTAGCCCTGGGATTTTTCTTTTATCCTTCCCATACAAAAGGCAGCAAGCACATGATGCTGTTCAGCAATCTGCTCTGGCACCCAACCTTTCATCAGTACATGAGTCTTTCTTATTCTTTTCTCAAAAGTATAGTACTGACTTTTATATATGTGCTAGCACTCATTCAGTCCATCTCCTATTTAGAGGTTTGAGTATTTAGACATTACAAATAATGATTCATGGAATGATCTGGTCTATCATCTGAATTATCCTTATTTTTGGAGATTTTCATCTTCAGGGTAAATAGGAATGAGATTTCTGGACCAAAGTGTAAATTTAGACTCAAATTTACACTTAATCCTCCCTTTTTGATTTCCGTCTTGAAGTCCAAGCCCTTCGGTCATCTCATTCTCACTGCCTCTCTTCTAACAAGAACTCTTCCAGAGTGCTTCAGGACTGCCCCTGCAAACCGCATTACTACTTCTTAGTAATCTTCCTTTTTTTCCTTTCCTTATCATAATTTGGGTCTCTCGAAGAAGCTTGGAAGTCGAAGAGGGAGAGGAGGTAACTGTCATGGGACATAAAACTGATAGGCAGATTTAGATGGGGCTAAGAACAGAGAGTACCAGAAACTTGCTCTACAGAGGACCCAGAAAGGTGACAGTGTGCCAGGCAAGGTGAGGCTCCAGTGCCTTGGCACAGAGGTCAAGACTGTTCAAGTCTGGTAGGTCACCGTAGAGAGAACCAGCTATGTTAGGCAATACGGAAGATCACAGAAAAAACAATGGAGTGTAAAGCAGGCCAGTCCCTGAGCATGACTGACTGGTAACCAAGAGGGAGAGGCAGGATGACTCAGCGGGAACACAGGAGTCTGGCACTTTTGCCTGGGCTCCCATCTGCCGTATCTTGGAGGCTCAGATGTGAATTCTGATGGATGATGAGACAGGAAGTCTCTGAGCTGTTGTAAACTTCCCACTCCAGCCAGGAATGGTTCACATGTGTGGATGAGAGTGAGCCTGCCAGCGGAAGACGTCAGCTAGAAGTCGTAGAACTCAGAGGCAGACTGTTCCTTCTCATCTTTCTGGAGGGAAAATGACTTACAAATATGCCGCTGTCACCAAGTTATTCTCTGCTGCCAAACAATAGCGGACTCCTCATATCCCACAGACAGTGAAGCATCCTTAACCAATGCCCTTGGCCTCTGTGCTCTGCGTTCAGCCTCCCTCTCTGGCAAACTCAACTCAGAATCATATTATTCTGTTGTTTTCCAGCCTCCTTCTCTACTCTAATCATTGTTCTCATCACCAAAAGAAAATCTTTGTGCCATTTGTTAGAATCATTTCTACTTATCAGGAGCAACCCAAGAACGTCCTGTGTGTCATTGCTCCCTTTCAGAACCAGGCTGGGGTTTGCGTTTCTGTATAACATTTTTCTGAACTCTGCTGCAGATACCTCTGTGTCATGTATTTTGTGGTGTACATGTCATGGATTTATAAAATATAAATATGTATGACTATATATGGATGTACACATTTATATTACCCATATTTTTCTTCCTGGTCTCTGATTTACTTAATTTTTTCTCTTATTATCTCCTATAGTGTTCTGCCAATAACATACTAGGTCACAAGAAAGCTTAATGATTAGATATGTGGGTGGTTGAGAGACAAAAGGAGCAGATGTGAAAATAAGAGAGAAAGGTGATAATTAGAGGGAAAAAGTATATGAAGAAAGACCATGGATAATAGCATTATACCTCAAACGGCATTTATATATGAAAAGTTTTCAGAAAAATTAACACAAGAAAGTTACATTTAATACATTTCAGATTCACAGAGTACCCTCGAGGTAGGGAACAACAAACTCGGATTTTGTAAAATGACCGTTCATTTGTGATTTTGTGAGAGGGACCTCTCTTACAGCTAGCAAATGGTAAGTGCTCATGTGGAAGGCAGGGAGAGGAGAACACTGTCAGGAGCCACTCATATAAAGTGAGCCTGGAGGTCATATTTGGAATATGACGGATCTACTTAAGGTTTTGAGGAGAGTAAAGGAAGGACTTAAAGTTTTCCAAAAGCCTTCTTTGCACTAGATCTGGCAGTGTTTTCAGATGATGACTGGCTGATGGGCTTGTCACTTAGTCTTCACAGTCACTGCGAGAAATTGTGAGGACACAAAGACTCTTAGAACATGAGGAAAGAGGGATTCCAATCTAAGCAATGCACTGATGGCGAGGATTAAAACCTGTATTTGACAGTAATTCTACCTCCAAGCAAAGCCTGGGCTCTTCCCTGGGTACCATGTATGGATCGTTAGTGCTCTATCACTCAAGCCAAATACCATCCTTCATTTCTCCATACCCTTCATCCTTTATAACCGTTAGCACCAGATGCTGTCTGTTTTCCTCCTGACAATCTTCTCACATCTATGTGTGGCTTTCTCAACTCTGTCACCATTCAGCCCACCTGAGCCCTCTCTATTGCAGACAACTACCAGTCTCCTTGTTCATTTCCTGAGACTTGATTTTACTTTGTTTAAGGTCATGTTCCATGTGACAACCAGAATTACCTAGTCCACATACATGTCTGGTTTGGTGACTGTTTCCTGAGAACACAGATCTTGGAAACCTTTAGCATCACCTGCACAGCTTCTACAGCTGCCTCTTTAGTTTCAGTATAGATGATGAAACAGAAGAAATCTGTGCTAAGGTTCTCTTTTCACTTTTTGAACCTATTTGGTTTGTTACTCTTTTCCATACTCTTCAACCACAGAGCCTCTGCTTTGTGTCTGGCTTGAACTCTTTAAATTAATTAGTTAATTAACTAATTAATTAGGCTTAGCTTGGCTTGGTTTGGCTCTCAGTCATCAACTGTTTCCTAGGGTCTCTTTCTTTGACCTCCAGCTCTCAGTTAAATCCTGTTGCTATGTGGTTTTTTTTGCAGCAGTTTATGCTTCTCTGTTATTTTAGCACATTTATTTCTACTCATATAAGAATATGGCTGACACAATTGTTTGTTGGGTTTCCAGAGTTTAGGGTGGGCCTGGTGAATTATAAAGACATAACTTTTATGGTGATTGCTGTGAGGACACAATTAAAAATTGAAATGTATTGGGACTGGAGAGATGGCTCAGCAGTTAAGAGCACTGGCTGCTCTTACAGAAGACCCAGGTTTGATTCCCAGCACCCACATGGAGGCTAACACCCATTGTAACTCTGGTTCCAGGAGAATCTGACACCCTCCTCTGACATCCATGGTCAATACGCAACAGGAGTGCACTTACATACATGTAGGCAATACATACATACATGTAAAATAAAAATAATAATCAAAAATTGAAAAGTTTTATTTGAGTAGGTAGATATACCTATCAACATCATTTGGATGAACTATTACTTTCATTGAAATCACTCTTGAAAGATGTGGTCTATAACCTCAGGCTTGGGTGGGTATGTGACTTATGGTAGATCTAATGACTCTAGAATCTCTATATATCTCTGACTTACCTTGAGATTCTGTTGAGGTCCCAGGAATCTGTGCCTAAGAAAACCCACTGTGGTCCTATCCTTATCAGAGGAAGGGTATCAGCAAAGGCTGGGATGTGAGATTATGAGAGACATACACAATTTTCATTTATGCATTTCTTAATAAGCTATTTCCCTAATTATTTATTATATAAATAATGTGATCAAGCATTGGGCAAAGCATTGAGTAGATCCTGGTGGGGAAGATGAGCAGGATGATCTCCCTCATAAAGCCTATAATTTCTTGCTTTATCTCATTTACACAGGCCCAGGAATAATCAGATATTCCTTCAGGCATTTCTTAAAGATGTTTATATCTATATATACAAAGGATCTTTGTATTTTGAGGGGTCGTGTCACATTTATACCCATTAAACTGTTAGAGGTTAATAACTGTGTAATGTAAATTATAATTGTGCCCAATCTAAAAAATGAATGTCTTGTTCTCTACTTCACCATACCCACAGAAATATGTGATTGTAACATTAAATTGGCTAGAGTTCTCTACCCTCTTGAAAGAAATAGGAGAAAGCGTCATTAATTATAATTTCTATGCATGTATCATTCTTTTTCCTTGTTTGCTGCTTTAGGTACATGCCACTGTGGCAGGTGTAAATGTGATGATTCAGATGGAAACGGATTTGTTTATGGTAAATTTTGCGAGTGTGATGATAGAGAATGTATAGATGATGAAACAGAAGAAATCTGTGGAGGTACGTACATTCACAGCAGAATTAACAGAAACCCTGCTTTTCATTTCTTTCATTGTACTGTTTGCTTTATATAATTTTCTGTTCTTCCAATAAAATTTGCACCTATGTTTGGAAAGCATGTGGGGTAAGAAGAGTCATGAAGACTTTCAGAGTATGCTAGAACTATTTAAATGTTAAACCCTCCTGTTCCTAGAGGAGAGCCACATTTTTAGTACAACATAACTAACTTTGAAGCAGAACTGTGAGACATTTTTTTTGCTCACCTTAGCCACTGTTACCCTGTGTCCTTTGTTTTCTCCTTATCTCTTCACTGTTTTAACTTCTTTTTCTTTGTAAATCAAAAAGATAGCTCCAGGTTCTAATAGGGACACCTAAGCATGATAGGACTGTTAGTCTATTCACCTCCCCTCTCAACCCTTCCCCACATGTAGATAGTACTTTCCTGACCTTTATTCTGTGTCATCGTTATGCAGCCAGCTGTCCTCTTGCACTAGTCCTTGCCTGTTTCCTAGTGCCAGGCTGTAACAAGGGCTTTATAATCACTGCATTATGTATTATGACATCTGAAAAAAAAAACCTCTACAATTCTACCTATACAAACAGATGTGAAAACAGGGATGTGGATAATTTTAAGCTACACCACCAATATGATTGAATTCAGACTGATGTCTGTCTAGCACTAAGATTGTTCCCAACCCCTCACTATTCAAAACTTCACACATACCTTGAAGCTCCCTGGAAAGATTGCCTCCTTACCACCTACCTGACATTCTGGGGTTTCCTTTCTGCCAATCTATCTTAAGTCCCTGCCCAGAGCGTCCATTTGCAGCCTTGACTGACACAATGAAATGATAATAGAGGACAGTGGGAATTGCTTCTGCTAAGTAAATCCTCTGCTATTCTGAAATGAATCTAGTCTATTTGATCCTGTCCGGCCTACCCTAGGAAGATCAGGGATACCAGGACCCAGAAGTATCAGAGAGCTCTGAGAAAGTATCTCTAGCATAAGACATCTTGCCATTTGGTTTATATCATTGTGACTCCCAGATGTTCTTCTAGTGTCATTCAAATATTCTTATTTTAAAATCAATCAACCATTTGTCTCTGGTCTTCTAGATGTACAACCCACAAGGCTAAAATAGGCACAGAAGAAACTCTTCTAAGCCAGTATGTTAAGCCCAACGCTACTCACAACATTCTCTAAGGGGATTTATTTCAAAATAATTACAGTTGAACTACCTGCAAACATTATATATCTGCCACCTTGATGTTTTATTTCTAGTTGTTAAAGATCAAAATGCAGTGAGGGCCTGCTTTGGGACCACTGAGGTTTGATGCACACTGCAAAGGCAAAGCTTATTTTGATGTACAAAAAGAAACATTTCACTTTAAGCAACACGCTAGGAAATGTTTAACTTTCACCCTTTTTCTTGCTTCCATTTGGGGGAGCTTAGGCAGTTTCATGGTGCAGTCTCTGACCACAGAGATCAGCAGCCAGGAAACATTCTCTGGAGGTAATATTTAGAATACTAGATCTTTCTATGTGTCATTCACATGAAGATAATCTGTTCAGAGAGTATTCTATAATCTATCCATGACAATATAAAAAAAGTGATTTTCCCCCTCTATCAGTTTATATACAGTAGAGAGTTGTTTCTTTGCTTGGGATATGCATTGTTCTGAAACTTCTTTTTTTTTTTTTTTTTCAATTATCTTCATTTATCCCAATGTGAATTTTTTTCCATATCTACACAGAACTAGCTTTACATGTTTTCTTTTCTGATTCACCCTTTAATGTTTTTTTTAAGAACAAACCCTATTTCAATATTTAAGTTCATAAAATATACCAGGAACTTGGGTATAAAGTATGTACATTTATGATAATCCATTGGTATTGTGGCAATCTTTACCTATGTGACATAGATTATGTCATATGTATAGATTTCATAAAATTACCAAGGCAATAAATTCTTTAGATAGGTTAAAAACCTTAACGGGTTTTATAGACCCTAACTCCTAAGAAAAGGCATTTGTACCCAGTCATGCTTTTTTTCCACTTATAACCCTCAAGTCCTTGAAGTTTGTGATATAGCACTGGAATACGATTTTGTTGTGTGCACATGTAGAAATGTTTTAAGTTAATACATAAAATGTGAACACAGTATATGTTGTTGATGATGAAGTTATCTGATAGCCATTGCATTGGCTTAAATGACTACATTGAGAATTAAAATTGTTTGCATAAGGTTAAAGAAGTGTATTTCCATTACCTTTAATTCAGACAGAATCGATCACATGTGTGCTGAGCCCCCTCCTTCTCTGTATCTCTCCATAGCAATCTTTTCCTTCATCTCTCTCTTTCTCTGGGTCACTTAGGCATACATCTACTTAATGAAACTATGGCCTAGGAAATCAGAAATTCTATTTCCCTCTTTCTATGTGAATTTCACAAGCCCTACCCGTGCTTTTGCCATTGTCCAGAGAGATGAAAATGTTACAGTGACAAACATACGAATAGTTTAAAATAAAAAAAGATGAGAGAAAACAACAAGGATATTTATTCATGCTTGGATGTCAGAACTACTAAGGAGAGAGGAGAATACACAGGAAGGGAATTAAGGGCAAATGATACCTTTTGGGAATTTGGAGAAGGACAGCTAGGATCCAGTAATGAGGGGGTGAGGTGCAGTTTATGGATGGCTTGGCGGGTTGTACAAATGAGTATGGGGAAGGTTATGAAGAGACAGCTGTTGAAAGAGTGGCATGCGGGCCCAGAATGAAGGGCATACTTAACTCAAATTTGTATTCTCTTCCCACTAAAGTGTGAATCTGGAAGAATGCACTGTGTTTTATTGGTTTAAATCAGGGCTAAACATTGATTTAACTGGAAACCTCTTACTCACATGGTAGAACACAACATGGCAGAACAACGACAGCTTACGGGACTCAATGGGATGAAAAGATGAAATATTTCCTCTTGTTTGAGGCTGGTTCAGTCATTAATAATGTGTACCTAAGTAAATATGTACCGTTGCTTTCTCAGTAGTTTATTTCAAATAAACAGTTTTAATGACCAATTCAAGATATGTCCTTCGAGTAAAAGCTTGCATACACTTGAGCGATGCAAGCCCTTCAGATGACAGATTAATGGACTTCCATAGTCATTCTTGACAGCTCTTTACAAATACTTTCCCTTTTAATCACCTCCTCATGTAGGCCAAGTTGAAGGGCTTTATTTGTATAATTGTGCAGGTAAAACTCTGAAATTTGGGAGAAAACTACATAATTTGATTATTTTAAGCAAAGAACAGGGAGCTCTTATGTTATTTCCAAAGGCAAAAATGATCATAAAAAGGTAGAAAGTTAATGCTGCTTTGAAAAGTTGCTTTTTGCCTCACGGTATAAAATTCTTTTGGGTAAAGGCCATGGGAAGTGTTACTGTGGAAACTGTTACTGCGAGGCTGGTTGGCATGGAGATAAATGCGAATTCCAGTGCGACATCACCCCCTGGGAAAGCAAACGAAGATGCACATCACCAGATGGCAAAATCTGCAGTAACAGAGGTGTGTCATTCATACACGTTACTACATAATTGGGAAGCAGACAAAGCTCTTAATTGTTAACACTTCTATTTACCGTATTTCCTTCAGTGTGGGAGGGAGTCGTTCATAATCATTTACTTTGATGTAAATCAACATCTACTATACCAACAATCTTTTCTTTCCTATTCTTTATTGAGTTGAAAACAGGAAGATAAAGTTGTCACTCTTTAAGCTTCACTGAGCATATAGTTAATATGGGGACTGAAATTTCTTTGGCTTCTGCCCAAAAATGGCACAGCACAGCACAGCTAAAAGGCAATTCTTGGAGATGCTTCTGCTAAATGTCTCTTGACTAACAGAACCAGGGAGAGCGTGGGCATCTGATGATCCAAGGGCAGTCGGACAACCCTCCTGTCTTAATTATGGGAACTGGAAGGCTTGGTTGAAATGCAGAATTAATAGACATGAACTCAACTTCTATATGCAATACTAAAAATATACTGGACAAAATAGGTACAGAAATCATGCATCAAATAGCCCATGGAACATCGACTGACCTTAAACAGAAAATTTAAATATATATATGTATGTATATATGTGCATTTTGAATGTTATTTAAAGTCAATTAATATTAGCATAAAGCAAAATGGTGTGTTTTTTTAAAAAAAATTGTTTATTTTGTGTGCACATGTCTATGTGTTTGGGCACATGTGTGCCATGTGGGGTCAGAGGACAACTTGTGGCAGTCAGTTCTCTCTTTCTACCATATGGGTCCTGGGGTTAAACTCAGTTTGCTAAGCTTGGCAGCATGCACCTTTGAACACTGAGCCATCTCACTGGCCCAGCTTAGAGTGTTTTCTAAAGTCCTTGAAAAGTCCTCTTTCCTCATTGTGGACGTAGGTAAAAGAGACCTATGCTAGTTTTTCATTGCCTACTTGATGATATAGATGAGAGGGAAGTTATTATTTTTTATAAAACTATACAAATATAGAAACCTGGTGAACCACTTTTTCTATTTATATAAAGGAACAATTAAACAATTTTTGATAGACCATGTTCATGTGGAACACCTTATGCAATTTTTTTATTTTTAGATTTTAGTATTTTTATTATTTTTGTGTATGAGTGTAACACCTGCATGTATGTAAGTGCACCCATGTTGTGTAACGCCCATAGAGGCTCAGAAGAGGGTGTCAGATTTCCCTGGAACTGGAGTTATGGATGGTTGTTAGTAGCTATGTGGGTGCTAGGGAACAAACCCAGGTCCTCTGCAAGAGCACCCAGTGCTCTTATCCACTGAGCCATCTCTCCAGTCCCCTATACAACCTTTTAAATATTGAAAAATAGGATAAGAGTATCGACAGAAGGAAAGCAAAAATCCTAGACTCATCACAAGAAAATATTCGGTGTACTGCTTCCTCTTGCGTAGCACACTCATTTACATTGTGTTTGTAAGCTCCTATCTTCTGCTTAAATCCTTTTAATCCAGTTGGATACACAGTCACATTTGTCAGTATATGAAACATGAACCGTGCTACTTTGAAGATAAGTATTTATATGCTGAGCTCAGAAAGGAAGGGTGTGCTACTTGTTAGGCTGTGAATGAAGGTCAGCCCTTTGGGGAGGGGCAAACGTCCTTCAGAAGCCTACACTAGAACGTCTACTCATGATTCTGTCTTGGCCTCCTCCCTTATGCAAGCTTGCAGCATTCTAAATGGTAGGTCTGGCAAAGCCATAGTGGAAAGCAGCTTGCCTTAAGTAAGGCAACTCTTGACCTCCAGAGATCCAGGAGATCAGGGTAGGAGTGGCCAATGAGATGAATCTTTTTCCTCATAAGGTACCACTCATGTCCACTCTGGCACCATATCCTTATACCAAGTCTCTAGACAGAAGACAGACTTGAGTCTCTGTGCACACCTACCTCATTTTCCTTTTTAACACATCCTTAGACATATAGTTAGGTGAACAACCATACTGAATAGTGATGAATTCCTAAAGAGCACATTGAGTGAATTTTCCATGAGACATTTCATAATTCAGAAGAGGAGATTTCCTATGGCCCCAGCTACTTGTCTGCTGTGGCTGTAAGCAGGCTTTGCCAACAGCGACAATCTAACATCCAAAAGATTTCTACCTAACTGTTGTGATCTCTCACCTGCAGTTCTTAGTAGTAACATTTGGCTGCAGGATCAACCCTTGAAATGTTTATTGTTACTTCACCATGAAAATTCCTGTTGTTCTCTGCCTTTGCCTGGATTATACTAGGTATACTTAAATTTTATATTTTGATGACTAAGAACTGGTTGTACGCTTGTGAGTATACGCATTGTCTTTTACAAACATATGCAGAACTTCTTTCAGTTCTTTTAGTCTTTCGGCTATTTTTAAGGTGTTTGGATCCCAATTCAAATTTCAGACTTTTATGTAGTTAAGTCTATTGCCTTTTTCTCCCTTTTAGTATTTCTGCTTCAAGTGTTTGGAAGAAAAATGAATTCTGTTCATATTCTGTAGCTTTATTTTGTACATCAAAAGTTTTAGTCCAACTGTTACTTATTTTGATATAAAGAAGAAAGGGATTTATCGCTCAACTAATTTGCTGGGTACATATATTAAATATGATTATTGATAAATCTATGCAGAGTAGTATAAATGAAGTATTTCCCTACAAAAATTTCCCACTTACCAAGGTCATGCCTCTCAAGTCTGTCTCTACCACCTTCTACAAGCTGGGCTCTGACCTAAGGAACACTAGTCTTCCCTCACAGGCATCTTGTGACTCCCACCCTCATTGCCATCCTTATCACCATGTTCAGTTTCCTTAGGTTTTACATGCAAACTCCACTAGGACATTTCCATTCTTCAGTATATCCAAGCACCTATTCCTAATACTTCACACCACATTACCCAAACTCTTAAGATATTTACACCTTAGTTCATAAAATGTTGGTAATCTTATATTTAGAGTTTGATCATTCTTTTGTTATCTTTTTCATCATTTTGTCAAATAGTTAATATATAGAAAGATGATATATTGTTTCAATATTACCTTTGAGTGAAATTAACACTAATGCTAATGGCATAGCCAATAATCTCACATAATTGTGGATAACTTTATTAAGAAATCTCTGCCACCAACTTCAAATGATATTTTTCCTTTTTAGAGCGTTGTATCTGAATATGCATATTGTCTGAACACAAAATGACTTATTTTATTTAAAAAAATGAAAGATGCTTTTTTCATGATTTTTTTCTTATCTGTACCCACATAAAATTCTTTTTTCCCCACCTAGGGACTTGTGTATGTGGTGAATGTTCTTGTCATGATGTTGATCCAACCGGGGACTGGGGAGACATTCACGGGGACACCTGTGAATGTGATGAGAGAGACTGCAGAGCTGTTTATGACCGATACTCAGATGATTTCTGTTCAGGTAAAGTCACTCCTAATTCCTATTTTTATATTAAAAGATTCCTTTCTCTGTTGTGCAGATACATTCTGATTTTCACATGCACTGTGCATTAAACTCAGCTTACATCCTCAAGCATTCTGTATTTGCAGAGCTCCCACCAGTCACTTGGGCAACCTCTAGAAATTGCATGTATTTGGTGAAAGCTCTCAATGGAAGCCCACCCACTCTCTTAAAATTAGCCTGATTCCTTGCTGAGGACATCCATTAGCTCCAAAGTTCTGCGCAACTCAACTGTGAGAATACAGAACTAATAGACCCGCCTGCTGTCAGCAGGCTTGTTGCCGTGAGGACAACTAAAGAAGCTTATTACAAGACTTCAGACAACAAGGTTCTTGAAGATAGTTCATTCATTAGCTCTTTGATAGACTTTACACTAAAATTATTCAATAACGCAGTCTCAAACTGAATATTCATTAATGGAGTCAAATATTTTATACCTTAAGTGTGTATAGGGCAGATACTATATGCCAGAGTCTGGGCTGTGTCTGGTTACCTGGTTCACCAAGTGAAGGAAACATACATGGTCCTTGACTTTATGGAGCTCACAAGAAGAAAATGTTTAGGGCTGGAGAGATAGCTTGTTGAGTAAGGGTGCTTGCTGTGCAAACATGAGGACCTGAGTTCAGGTCCCACCACCCACGTAAAAAGCTGGACATGACTGCGTGAATGCATGTAACCCCAGCCTGTAGGGGGCAGAGACACTAGTAAAGTTGAGGCTTCCTGCCCACCAGCCTATCTCTAGGTTCACTGAGGGCCTTTGTCTCAACGAATAAGGTGGAAAGCTGTAGAGTAGGACACCTGGTATATTCTTCTGGCATCATACGCACAAGCTCAGGCATGTGCACCATACGCACACATGCATACCCCCATCGACAAATGTCTAACATTGAAGAAAAATAGTTTTCTGAAAGAATGTTATTTATCCAAAGTGAAGTTATAGACTGCAAATTCTATGCAGAGATACATGTGGGTATCTTTTTAAAAATTTTTATTTCTTATTATTTTTAGCTTTATGAAATATTTCTTAAAATTTTTATAGAGTTTTTGCACAGTTCACAATCAAATTTAGATACTCTCCCCTATCCATCTCCCCCCACCACCACTGAACCTCATGTATTCTGCTATACATGTTAAGTCCTATTCAACAAGCATTTGCACCCAGATGTCATTTGGTGCAAATTCGTTCACTGGAGTCCTGGTGTGTGTATCTTTTTAAGGTCTGACTGCTTGGCTGGTGCATGTAGATAAAATCTTGGTGTTCTGAAAGTTTGCCAGCCAATGGAAATAAAAGAGTTGCCTTACATAATCATGAGTGTGTAGCTTGAAAGACTGAGGGAAGCTACTCTGTGAGTTTTCTGTTGAAGAAGAGTTCTCTCCTCTGATATTCCCTCAAGCATCAGGAGATATTTTACTAATGTTCATTTTTCTATTCCTCGTAATATGCTGCAAGTGTTCTTCTTTGTCATCAATATCACCTTGATTATGATAAAAAACTAAAAACTATTGAATAGTTTCTATATGCTAAAAAGATGTTGAGGATGATATGGACATTGTGAGTGAGCATAAAAGACCAATGTCAAGCCGAAGATGATATCTTTTGAAGCGTATTGATTATGGGAGGTACTGAACATTCAAGTTAAAGGTTGTGAGCATTGAGTTGGTAGTTAAGACAATAATGTGACTCAAGAAAGGTCATTAAATAATTTTTAAATTTCATCTGGAGATAAACATGGATTAATAGAATTTAAAATAAGAAAATAAAGGATATAGTTAGGCTATATATAGAATAATAAGTTGGTGACTTGCTGATGATACATACTCTTTTTTACATAAATTTTTCTTTCCCTTGTTAGATCACTGAATCTGATCTTGATCCCTTGATCTTGCTATCTGAATGTCTTTGATCATTCAAAATTACTACACTGTAGCAAAACTCAGGGTCCTGTGAGCTGGCCCACCTAAGATGGAGCCTTAGGTGAAGGTGAGAAATAATACCTTAGTTGACATTTTTAGCCTTTCATCAGCTCAGAATTTCTGTGGCATGTTACTTAGGCTTAGAGCTACTAGTGTATGCTAAGCATGTGATGTGTCACCAAGGAGTTGTTTCCTTCATTTACTGATGCTCTCTCCCTCTGCCTTCCATTCCCTGCTATTTCCTACTCTTCCCTATCCTATTAGAGTCCAGAGAAAGGTGATTGGGTAGTTATGGCTAAGATGGTAAAATATAAAGGGGAGGGAGAAAATAATTAATCCTTTGTATGTGGCCTCATGCTGTGGGTGAAGGCAGAGGTGGGAATAAGTGATGGTGATCAGCTGGGTTCCAAGTATCAAGCCATCAATGTGCAATTGTGGTTTTATTTGGGATTGGTTGAAGTGGGTTGGACATGGCCAGTCCTTTGCAGTGTGGGTCCCACCCTTAAGAATGAGAAATTTAAGAAAGTCACATGAATAAAGGTCCTCGTTTGTCAGACCCTTACCCAGTTCTTTAATATAGCTCACTCCATTGATTTTGCACCAGCTCAGGAAGGGCTACATTATCTACATTTTAACAGAGAGGAAATAATTCCATGGGAATTAAGTACTTTGACAATATTTACCCTGCCATTAAGTGTCATATAAAACCATATATATCCTGACTAGGGCTGTAATTTAGTCTGCAGGGGGTACAAAAGCAATTGCTCAATTTTACTTATTTTGGTGAGAAAGAATGTTCTATGGATGCCCAAATTCTTATTAAACTCATTTTTTTTTGAAGATCATGATGATCTGGGGCAGACATCAGTCTATGGAAGATTTTTACATTCTGTCTAAACCTGTAGAATTCTACAAATTATGCAGAGTTGTTAGACTTCACAGGTTTCCTAATTACCACTTTACATTGTACTGAAGGAAGGGTGGCATACAGTTAATTACTGAGTTTGTTAATACCTTTGTGTGATGAGAAAGAAGGAACCCAACATCAATATTCTCCAGTGATGTTTGCAAGCCAGGAGTGTAATAAGGCTTGGATGAAAATGTTGTTTTACTTTTAGCTCCCATTCTTGGTATCCTGAGAATATTGGTCTTATTCGAGTCTAAGGGAAATCTCTCAGTGTGTTAGCTTAAGGTTGTGCTTTAATTGCCATTTTATTCATTTGTCACCACAGTACATTCAAATGTGAAAATGTATACCTAGTGCATCATGGGTACAGGGGTACAGATAGGTTGAAATATGGTACCTGCCTCCAAATTAATTAGTTCCAGTTATTTTTTCCTTTGTAGATGCTATTTCTATTCCACATGGTGTGAACTTGTGTAAATTCTTTCATCTGTACACAAACATCACACACACACACGCATGCATGCATGCACGCATGCACAGGTACACACTGTGAAGATACTATATGGTAATATTTGAATGTGACAGCAAGCTCACACTATGTGTGTTTCGCCTGCATGTATGTAAGTGCACCCCTGTGTACAATACCTGTGGAAGCCAGGAGATGGAATCAGATCCCTTGGAACTGGAGTTATGGGTGGTTGTTATCTGCCCTGTGGGTGTTGGTAACCAAACCCAGGTCCTCTAGAAGAGCAGCCAGTCACTTAACTATTGAGCCATCTCTACAGTCCCCCTTTTGTTTTAAATGATTAAAAAACCCATGTATACAAATCTGATGGTTACAAGTAGAAGCTTACAAAATAAAATGTAGACCATCAGTAGGGAAAAATTTCAAGGGAGTAAGAGTTAACTAATACTTGCTATTATTTTAATTTTTTCATTTGTTCATTTTGGGTCAAGGTCTCTCTGCATCCCCAGCTGGCCTGGAACTCACAAAGACCCACCTGCCTCTGCCTCCCAAGTGAAGGATTAAAGTCTTGTGCCACCATGCTCAGCAACTAACAACTTGTTATTTATTTGTAAATAATCAATTTCAATACATTGATTGCTTTCCATTATAAATAAGACAGGTCAAATAAACTTAATAATGTCGTCCAGTATTTTTTCTTAATATTTTAGTAATCTATCATGAAAAATCTCCCCACATAACTCAGTTTTATTAAACAATTCCATTTTCCAAACTAATATGGCCCCCAGTCAAGACCAAATCTTATGATTTTATCATTTTGGAGACAGGATAAGATGAAGGATAATGTCTAAGGCCACACTGCAGCATCTTGTTCTAACTTTGGTATTTGGGGACTAGACTACAATGGTAAGCAGCCATCAGAATATTGGAGCTTGGAGAGATAACTCAGCTGTTAAGAGTACTTTTGATGCTCTTCCAGATGGCCTGAGTTTAGTTTCCCAGCACCAAGGTCAGGAGGCTCACAACTGTCTATCACTCCAGTTCTAGATGATCTGATCCTCTCTTCTGGTATCTGAGGATGAGAGAAAGAGAGAGAGAGAGAGAGAGAGAGAGAGAGAGAGAGAGAGAGAGGGAGAGGGAGAGAAAGAGACTAGAGATTCAATTAAGAATAGGAGATAGGAATTGGCTAGGCACTTAGGGTAAAAAGACCCCAAAGAAATGTAGCCAGTTTCTTGGCTATAAGTCAAAATGTCCTTGGGCCTATTAGCAACATACTCTGTTCCAAAGGCCAAAAATGTCAAAAGTATTGGGGAGTTTGTATCTAATCCTTAAAAGATTTTAGGGTTACCTTTTCAGAGGGGGGAATGTTGGAGGGGAGGGAATGGGCATGGGTTAGATCAAAACACCTTATATACATATATGAAATTCTCAATAAAGTTTTTGTAAAAGTTAAAAAATGTTGAAATACAATGTATTGATTCATCACATGGTACCCCATAAATAGGCCAAATTTTAATGTTGGTTAAAAAAGAAATAAATGAAAATTAAGGTTATTGATTCTCTTTAAAAATTAGTTTGGAATTAGGAAGAAAATTGAGTGCAAAAAGATAGGCAGGATGGGTTTGGTTTTCTTCTAGGGCTCTTTTAATTATTTTCTTATAAAATACCTAATACTGTGATAGATGTGTTAGGACAGTCTAAAGGGTTTTCATGTTAAACAGATCTTTTTATCCTAAACTCTTGTTTTTATCAAAACCAAGCCTTTCATCTCTCTGCTTTTGTTCATCTTCCCTTTTTAGCAAAGCTTTTATATGGGAAACGAGGAACTAGCAACTTCAGGAGAGAAATCACAACATCATTTCATAATTAGACTCTGGAAACAATCCCTTGCACTTCCAAATGATTTTCTGACTCCGTAAGCTTCCTTGCACTCTAGAATCAACAGTTTGCAGTTCTAAATGAGTTTATGACTATGCGGATTACGTATCATAAAGAATTTTGGAGAAAATACACAACTTTATTTAGAATGGAATCTATCAATCTGAAATTTATTTTGACAGCATGTAACAGATTTCTTGAACTATGAAATGATTTCTCACTAGTGAGAAAGCAAAAATCATCATGCTTATGTTTTTAATTTCTGTCAGTTCACCTCTAATAGATGTTCAAATTAGGCAATGCCGTTCTTTGAATTGTTTTGAGACATAATCTCACTCTGCAGCCTATGCTGGCTTGGAACTTGTTATGTAGCCTAGATAGACATTAGAGAATCCCTTTGTCTCAGCTCCCACAGTGCAGGGATTAAGACATGAACCATCATGCCCAGTTTATCATGGCCACTGTTAATACCACTTTTCCTCATTCATAGACCAGATTTATAGAAACCTTTCCAAAAGACTCTTGTATTTGCTTCTTGTATGATCTTCATTGGTAGATTTGACTTGGGGAATCTTATTTTCCCCATTTGATAAAAAACAGAAAATCTAAAGTGCTGTGATGTCATCATTTGTACCTGCTGTGCTATATTCACCAGCTCTTGAGAACTTCACACATTGCATATGACTTACCTATGTCCCTTCTGTTTTAATGTTCCTCTCGTTAGACTTGTTCAGTTGATGCTGAATTCTTTTGGAAAAGTAGAACACACACACACACACACACACACACACACACACACACACACACACGAAATATGAAAGGGGCTGTGCCTCAGTTGATAGAGGGCTT
>NW_008357493.1:879858-886227 GCF_000622305.1 Nannospalax galili
TTTATGTTTCTCTCTCGAGACTTGTGCTGGGTAGGCTGTGATTTTTTGTAAAAAAAGAACACACACACACACACACACACACACACACACACACACACAAAACCCATATCTAGATCGTTTCAGGAGGATCAGTGGTCATCCTGAACAAGACGGTATTGTCCCATCTTGATTTTTTCCTGTTCAAGAGCAATGCCTTTCATCACTTAGCCACTCAAACCCATGCTCTGTCTCATGATTAAACAGTTGACTGCAGGTATTGACTGAGTGAGAGTTTTTTGATTAGGGGAAAACAAGCAGTGAGGTACAAACTCAGGCAGAAAACATCAGGAAGGGAAGGGCCACCAAACACGGCAATGGTGAGGAAGCAAGGCGGGTGTTCCCAGCTTTGCTTAGAGCTACCATGCCTGGCTTCCTGAGTCATCCTCAGGAACTTCATGATGCTGCATTACAACTACACAGGGAATAGTGGTGTAGATCATAGGCTGTACCTTCCCCTGCCTCATGAAGGCATAGGAGAAAAAATAACCACCACAATAAGATGACAATGTTAGGGTAGAAAAGGCTTAGAGGATTAAAAAATGGATGAAAGAAATAGATCCAGGAAGAAACAAAAAGTAAGTATGGGGCTTGAAAGAAGAGGTCCTGAGATGATTTTTTCCAGGTCTGGCACATTTGCAATTTGTTTAACAGCATCAGGTATGGCATGGTGGTAAGTTGGGTAAAGGCCCCTACCACAGAGCCTCATGACCTGAGTTCAATCTCCAGAAAACACGTGGAAGGAGAGCTCCAACTCCCGAAAATTGTCCTGACTTCCACATATGCATCATGGCACATACAATCTCCCCTCAATACCTCCACTAAGTAAATATAATAAAAAAGTGAAAAAAACAGAGCATTAAAGTCTTCATAGTTAATCTAACTTCTTTTGTTAGTAATCTAAAAATCTCTTCTTAATAATTTATGAACTTCTTTATTATCTCTTTCATCCCTCTATGATTTTTCTACTGTTGACATGTGAACCTCAGATAGAGAAAAGCCATTACTCTTCCACGCAGATTCTGATTCTACAGTGTGGCAACTCTCCCTCTTGTCCTTGGTCCCTCTCTATACCTATCTTTGTCCTCAAGGCTTCTGCTTCTTTTTATCCATTCTGGGATAGGATCTTCCTGTGGGCAGGGGCCCCTGGCTCTGAATTCTGGTGGGTCACAGCAGAAGAGGCATCCTCTTGGATAAGTTAGGGATTCCTCAACATTTTCATTTGCTAGATGCTTTGCTCAGATGTTTACAGCTGTTTTAAAACTTCCATGAATAAAGAAGTATTTTCCTTCTCCAACCCAACTGTTCTTTCAGTTTTAATGTTAAGAATGTCAATTAGTCTTCTACAAATCTACAAATAACAACATGTTCTGTACTGTGTCCTTTCTCCTTACAGAGCTAACCGTCCCTGAAATGAGCCTCTTATCGCCAAGCATTTTAAAGTACTTGCTCTTATAAAACAGAATTAGTTGTATCTTAAAAAATAGTTTTAATAGGAGATATTGTCTCAAAAAGACCAAAAAAATTGATATATGCATTTCCAGTATCACTTTGCTTATAGTTTGTTCTACCTTACATGTGGGTTGGGAAGCAGGGTGGTATTTTAGTTTCATTCTGTTGCTGTAACAGATATCATGACCAAAGCGACTTAATGGAGGGAAGGATTTATTTGTCTTACACTTCATTAAGGGACGTCAGGGCAGAAACTTAGGCAGGAACTGGAAGCAGAAACCATAAAGGAACACTGCTGGCTGCCTCTATCAGAGACCCACTTTAGGTAACTTATACCACCCAGGACCCTATTCCCCAGGGAATGGTATTGGCCTCAGTGGGCTGGGCTCTTCTACATCAGATAACAATCAAGACAGTCCCCTATAAATGTGGACACAGGCCAGTCTGAACTAGGACTTCTATGAATTATGACTCCCTTTTCAGAACACTGTAGCCTGTGTCAAATTGACAGTTAAAACTCACTAGGACAGGTGAGTACTTCTTAAGCTAAGATAAATGGCAAAAAACCACAGAACCAAATGATCTATGAAATGTAAGTATTACTAACTACAAACAATGCTAAATAAACTTCTCATAGTGGACAGTCTAAATGATCATACTCACATGTCATATATATTTATTACCAATCTTATCTTGTCCCACTATAGAGGATTAATGATAACATTAACTTGTTGAAGAGACTGTCATATAGCAGGGACTCAGTGGTTGTTCATTAATTAAATCGGTTACTTAAAAAATTTGCAGAGATGGCCCAAGGGTTGAGAGCACTGGCTGCTCTTACAGAGACTGTGGTTTGAATCCCAGCATGCACATGGCAACTAACAATCATTTGTAACTCCAGTTCTAGGGGATCCAGTGCCCTCTTCTGTCTTCTGCAGGCACTGTATGACATGGGTGCACTTATATACATGCAGATATAATATTCCTACACATAAAATAAAAATAAATAAATAAATAAATAAATAAATAAACAAACTTTTTTTTGGTCTTTTTGAGACAGGGTCCCCTTGCAGCCCCAGCTGGCCTGGAACTCACTATGTAGACCAACCAGACCTTGAACTCACAGAGATCTGCCTGCCTCTGCCTCCCAAGTACTGGGACTACAGGTATGTACCATCACGCCCAGCTTTGGATTTTACTATTTTTCAAAAAGAAAACTTTTAAAGATTTGCCTTAAGCAATCACTAATATGCCACTTCACTCTGACCTAGAATATTATCAGTGTAAAGAGCCAGGTCAACAGATGGTACAAAGCTTTTGCAGATGTAGATTGTCCAATGTCTGCACACTCAGAAAACTGATCTACAGTCCTTAGGGACCCAGTCTTCAGCAAAGTCTAGCTTTCACATTGCATGATAAACATTAAACCAGACACCAAGGACAAAGTACCATGGGTTTAATTCCTAATTGTGCCTGAAATACATTTTTAATGTATATTTTCATTGAATTTTTGTGCATTTCATGCAATACATTTTAATTATATTTAGACCCCTCTCTTATCTGCACCCCTTCTCCTAGCCTGCCCACAGGATGTCATGCATCTGGTCACATATGTTAAGGCTTATCAAGTCAAGTTTGTATATACCCATGCAAACTGATACACTTTTCAAGAGCACCATTTCCAAACCAGCAAGATGGCTCAGTCGTAAAAGCTTTTGATGTTTAACCTGATGACCTGAATTCCATCCCTGGAGCCCCATGATGGGAAAGAGAACCAACTCCCCCAGTTGTCCACTGATCTTCACAAGAGCATGATGTCATGTGCACAGGCACACAGGCATACACACACATAAATAAATGTAAAACAATTAAGAAGATCTTGTTTGAAAAAAAAACACCCAAAAGAAATAAAGACATCAGTTTTATTTACAAATGTATCAAAGATTAAAATACTTAAGAATAAATGAATCAAGGAGATAATAGCTATATATGCTGAAAATTAGAAAATACTAATGAAAGAAATTAAAGGTAAAAGGAAATATCTAACAACCAAAAGTGATGTACAGATTTAGTGAAATTCCAATTAAATCTCACATGGATTTACACACACACACACACACACACACACACACACACAAATATGATCTTTAAAATTTGTATAGAAAAAGTATTGCTTTAAATTACAATAATCAAAACAATGTGGTACTAACAACAACAACAAAAAAAACAGACAAATGAACTAGATAAGAAAGTCCAGAAAGAAGCCCATCTATAAGTGGTGAGCTGATCTTTAATAAATATATCAACTCTGGACGTCATGGTGCATGCCTCTAATCCTAGCATTTGGGAGGCAGAGGCAGGCAAATCTCTGTGAACTCAAGGCCACCCTGATCTACATAGTGAGTCCAGGCCAGCTGGGGCTACAGGGAGACTCTGTCTCAAAAAGCCAAAAAAATTTTTAGTAATAAATATATCAGCAATGCTGTGGGAGAAGTATATTCTCTTTAATAAATTGTGTTGAAATGGTGATCAGATACTTGTCTTACAGGAAACATAAAAGAAAACCTCAGATGAATTAAAGATGGAAGGTTAAATCATGAAACAGTAAGAGTTGTGGAGAATCATAACAGAAAGAGCCTATGACATTGGTCTTGACAATGTTTTCTTGGATATGATACCAGAAACCCAGGCAAGAAAAAGAAAGTTATATAAGTTGGACTAAATCAAACTAAAACGTTTCTATAACAATAAAGAATCAATTAAAAAAATTCAAAGATTATCTATGGACTGGGGGAGAATATTTCTAAACCACTTAGCAAATAAGGAATTACTATCCAAAAGATGTAAGAAATGTGCAACAGCCAGAAAGATCAAGCAACAAGATATGAAAAATGAACAAAGTCTCAGCCAGGCATTTTTCCTAAGAAGTTATGCCAATAGCTGAACAGTACATGAGAAGCACTTAACATCAATAATCAACAGGAAAATGCAAATCAAAACCTGATGTATGTTAGTATGGCACTTAGGAAAAAGAATCAGAAGGGAGCTTGACCAAGATTTAGAGAGAAGAGATCCTTATACATTGTTGTTTGAAATGATGTTGGTGTGGCATTATGGAAAATGTTATATAAGTTCCCAAAATAATTAAAAATAAAAATAGAACTAGCAAATAAGCTAGCCAATTCTGGGCATATGTTCAAAAGAAATAAAATCATTATCTTGGAGATACATTTTCATTTATCTGCTAATGTGCCATTTTTCATAATAGCCAAGATTTAGAAACGAGTGACTGTAGATACAGGTGGCACACACCTTTAATGCCAGCACTCGGGAGGCAGAGACAGGTGGATCTCTGTGAATTCAAGACCACCCTGGTCTACATAGGGTCTACATAGTGAGTTCCAGGACAGCTGGGGCTACAGAGAGACCCAGTCTCAGAAAGACCGGAAAAAAAAAAAAAAGGAAATGTTGGGAGGCAGAGGCAGGCAGATCTTTTTGAGTTCAAGGCCGGCCTGGTCTACATAGTGAGTGCAGGTCAGCTGGGACTACAGAGAGCCCCTGTCTCAAAAAGAAAAAAAAAAAAAAAAAGGAAAAAAAAAATGTTTTATCTATGTAGGCAAATGTCCCACACACACACACACACACACACACACACACACACACACACATGATGTGATAATGTTCTGCAAGAAAAAGTCTTGTCATTTGAGACAACATGGATGAATGATACTATTTAGAATAAATGAACCACAAAAGAACATAGTTATGTGGAATCTAAAAATGTTAAAATCTTAGAAACAGTAGCAGGGCAGTTACCAGGCACCGAAGGGTGGGGGTATGTTTATCAAAGCACACAAACTTTCCAAGTTACCAGATGAGTAGGTCCTGAAGTCTTAGAATACAACAAGATAGATATAATTAAGAATAGTGTTTCTCATACGTAAATTTTATGAAGATAGGCCTTAAGTATTCTCACTACACCCCACAGCTGTGTGGGGTGAAAGTTCTATTAATTAGCTGGTTGTGGCAATTGTTTCACAGTGTGTATATGTAGAACAGAATCATTCTTGTGAGCTTTCAATGCAAATAGTCTTTATATGTAAGTTAGATCTTAATAAATCTGTGAAGGGATCATCTCCCACGTTCTGGATTTCATAGCTTTTCTTTTAGGTTTGTGGCGCCTTGTTTTTCTGTGAGCTAAATATAAATCAGTTGAATGATTCATTAGAAGAGAAAAAAATCCTACTTAAAAAATCATTTTTTTTCTGTTTCCTATAGCTTTCCTTCACATGAATAATTGCTGAAAATATCAAATACTCCATTTAGTTCCCAGCAGACCAATACAATCCCATTTATCTAGAATCTGATAGATTCGAGTATATAGCCCTACTAAAACATCTTTTTGGCCATACCTGTTGCTTTTCTTTGTCCTTCATGATCCATGTAATATAAATTGAGAAAAATGTTCCTTTCCCTTAATGGTTTATGGTGTATGAATTAAGATCCTGACTTACTTTGGACGGTCATTGTTAGAATGAAAGCTGAAAATGAACACTGTTCTCATTATCTTCATGTACCCCCCCCCGCTTTATTCTCTTGGTGAAGGTCATGGACAGTGTAACTGTGGAAGATGTGACTGCAGAGTGGGTTGGCAAGGGAAGAAGTGTGAGCACCCATGGTCTTGCCCACTGTCAGCTGAGGACAGCGCCAGGAAGTGTCAGGGCAGCTCCAATCTGCTTTGTTCTGGAAGGGGTGAGTGAGATCTCTTGGCTTATCAGTGCTTTCTAATAGTGCGATTCAAATGAATATGATCACAAGCATCTTATTTTAAAGATGGCTGTGATCTTTGAATGGAGGCAGAGAGGGAGGGAGGGGAGGAGG
>NW_008357493.1:886262-911432 GCF_000622305.1 Nannospalax galili
GGAGGGAGGAAGGAAGGAAGGAAGGAAGGAAGGAAGGAAGGAAGGAAGGAAGGAAGGAAGGAAGGAAAGGAAGATGGATCTTTTCAGAACTGATAACAGACCAGCTCCAATTAGTGAAAAAACTGGACCAAGAATTCCAATGTCTCTCTGTGTCTCTGTCTGTCTCTGTGTCTCTCAGTCTCTGTGTCTCTGTGGCTCTCTATCTTTCTGTCTTTGTCCTCTTTCTGCACACATGCACACATACATCATTTCTCTACTTCAGTTGGGAGGTTTATTCAATTTCAGTTCGGTTTCATACAGTTCAATATTACATTAAATTTTTTTTAACACAGTTTAGATGTTTGCTTAAAGCTTTCTGAATTAGAGCATCTAATTGCCCACTGACATTTATGAAATCCAATACCATTATTTTGGGGAATATTGTTCACTTGGAAGAGCATTGTATAAACATCTATGAGTAAGCTTTGTCATTTTAGAAGACATTTAGCCTTGAATGTGTTCTCTCTACCAGATCAGGACAAATTTCAGAAGGAAAAACTCATCTAGGAGAACATTCATTTTGATTTATCGAAATGAGAAATACAAATTCACTTCTCACATGAGAATTGCAAAGTTACTCTGAAACGTGCTTTCTGAGGAATGGTTGCAGAAGCTATGGCTACAGATTTTGTGTTTGAGAGGAAAAGGAGGACTTGTGACAGCAGAAATGTCATTTTCTGTTACATTGGCTTTTTTGCAAATTCACTTTTTAATAAGGAAAAATTCATATAGAATTAAATTTAGCCTCTAAATCTTTAAAATCCAGGTGTTTTAAAAATAATCACAGAATTACACAGCCATGAACACTGATTCTACACATTTCCTCAGTCCAGGAGAAAGCTGTAATGGACAGCTGTCATCCCCTACTTTTCTGTTATCAACCTCTTGATTCTGCTAATCTACTTCCTGTCTGTGGATTTATTTGTTCTGGATATTTCTTTTTTGTAATATTTTATTTATTGTTATTATTTTTTTATTTTATGTGTATGAGCATATTGCCTGCATGAATGTAAGTGCACCCATGTCCTGCAATACCAGAGGAGGTCAGATGAGGGAGTTGGATCCCCTGGAATTAGAGTTACAGGTGACTGGGATGGGTGTTGGGCATCAAACCTGGATCCTCTGCAAGAACAACCAGTGCTCTTAACTGCTGAACCATCTCTCCAGTCCTTGTTCTGGATATTTCTTATAAATGAAATCATAAAATATGTGACATTTTTTGTATCTGTATTTTCCACTTAGCATCACGTTTGCTAGGCTAGTCAATATTGTGGCATGTGTTAATGCTTTGTCCTTTTGTGGCTGAATAATAGTCCATGTCATAGAACACTGCAGCTGTTCATTTAATTGTCTGCTAATGCACATTTTAAAATGCGATGAGGGGCTGGAGAGGTGGCTCAGTGGTTAAGAACACTGGTTGTTCTTGCAGAAGACCTGGGTTCGAATCCCAGCACCCACATGGCAGCTAACAACTGTCCATAACTCCAGTTCCAGGGGATCCGACAGCCTCTTCTGACCTTCGTGGGCATTGCACAACGTGGGTGCACTTGCCTACATGCAGGCAAAATACACATACACATAAAATGAAAAAAAAATTAAAATGCGACTATGCCAGGACTTTTCATGTAAAGGTTTTTGTTGGGGGCACATGGTCTAATTTCTTTTGTGCATCTATGAGTGGAATAGCCAAGTCATTTGATAACTGTGTGTTTACTTCTTTGGAGTATTACAAGGCTGTTTTTGAAGTGGTTCTACTTTATTTTCCCACCACCAGTGTATCATGGTTCCTATTCCTCCATATTTTTCCCATTACTTGTTAGTGTCTCTGTCATTATTGTTGTTGCTTTTGTTTTGAGACAAGGTCTCCCTGTCACCCCAGCTGGCCTGTAACTGCTGTGCACACCAGGCTGTCCTTGTACTCATAGACGTCTACCTACCTCTCCCTCCTGAGTGCTAGGATTAAAGGTGTACACTACCATGCCTAGCTCTAGTGTCTATCTTTTTATTACCTAATAGCTTCCTTTTATCGTTTTAGGTCTCTTTGTGTAACCTAGGCCAGCCTGGAACTCAAGACCTTCAGGCCAGCAACTCTCGAATGCTAGGACAATGTCCAACTTAATGCTTACAGTTTTCTTTCTATAGAAAATTCCCCAAAGGTACTGTCTCAGGTTCAACATTTTTCTCTAATGATTGTAAGTAGGATAGTGGGTTAAGAGTCCGAGGTTTTTAATCTCAGAAGTACTTCTGACTGTCTGTCTTCCACCAATAATCCAGATAGGAATCACTGCTCTACGTGATTTTATAACATTTTCAGGTGGTGCTGAATAATCCTGTCATGCTTCTGGAGTCTCAAAGATTAAAAAATGTATTACACCTCAAACAACTGCCACCTATCTACACTTATAATCTGCAGCCAAACAATAACATGGCATTACTATTGTACATTCAATGAACAATCATCTACCGTGCCGTGTGAGAAAGAGAAAAGATAGAGAGGTTGATCAGAGTCCATTTTATTTATTTTTAAAAACCAGTTTATATTTCCATCACTTTATTATAATAACAGACTATTCTATTCTGAAGTGAAAGCCTTCAGAGGAAAAGAAAATAACCATATCAAAATAGATTTTGTTTTCTGACAATTATCTTCCAGTTGTTTTCACATTAGAAAGGTTTTATATATAATATTTATAATATAATATAATATTATTAATTATGTGTGGTCTTTTTGAGACTGAGTCTCCCTGTAACCACAGCTGGCCTGGAACTCACTGTGGAGACCAGGCTGACCTTAATATCATAGAGATCTGCCTGTCTCTACCTCCCAGTTGCTGGGTTTAAAGGTATGGGTCACCATGCCAGACAGGTTTTATATCTTTAAATGATTTTATGTATTATTTTTATTATTTTTTATGTGTAAATGCCTGCATGTATATAAGTGTACCCATGTCTGACCAAGGAGGTCAGAAGAAGGTGTCAAATCCCCTAGAACTGGAGTAACAGATGGTTGTTAGCTTCTATGTTGGGATTCAAACCCAGGTCCTCTGCAAAAGCAGTCAGTGCTCTTAACCACTGAGCCATCCCTCTAGCCCCAGGTTTTATATCTTAAGGCATTGTTTAAGTTTAGGGACTTGCATTCTACAAGTCATCAAAATATCCAATGGTTTGGCCAGTAGAATAAGCAAATCGAATAGAAACAAACAAAAATTAGAAAAAATTACAAATAGTTCCATATTTTAAATTTTCAAATGAAAAATGATATAATGGAAAAATGACAAAACTGCATAAATTAACTCTCAAGCCCACAAAAATTCACTTCAAATACACACACATGCCAATAGCCTTTTATTTATCTAAACTGTTTAATACCTAGAACTAGTCAAGAAAGTTACTGTAGACTTACACATTAATAAACTCTGACCAAGTTTTGGTCTTCAAATACATATTGATTGCCCATATTTCTCAATAGGAACTACTTAGTTACTATTTTAAAATAATAGAATATATATTAAATGTATTGCATTAAAATAATGTTGAATACAGTTGTATAACTTGATTAAAAAATAAATTCACATTCCAAGAGTGGTGGCCCAAGCCTTTACTCCCAGCACCTGGGAAGAGGAGGCAGGCACATCCGTGTGAGACTGAGGCCAGCCTGGTCTATATACCAAATCCCAGGCCAGTTGGGGCTACAGGAAGACCCTGTCTCAAAAAAGAAGTTCATATAGGCTTCTGGAAGTACTTTATAACTAAATGATGCACATCACTAGTTTTCTTAAGAGAAATGGAAGTATTGATAGGTGAATCACTCTCCAAGGCAATTTGAGAATGAAAATCAACAGTTTGCAATAGTCTGTTTAGCCCTTTGTCCAATGGTCAGCGTACTGTGCTTTCCAGTGGAGCAACATCTGTGAGCCACATCACTAGCACTGGGCTCTTTGAATAAAACATCCAATATGCACCATCAGTCCTCAAGCCTGAGAGCCTTATCAGCTCATCAACTGGGCTGATGTGTGGGTGTGCATGTGGAGAGAGAGAGAGAGAGAGAGAGAGAGAGAGAGAGAGAGAGAAGAGAAAAGAAAAGACACTGGTCCTCAGGGGCAGGGGAACGAATATTCCACAGGAAATTAAAATCTATGACTTGCTTCTGCTGGTGATGAGTGTAGGTAGGATCATCATGTCTCAAAGATCGAAGAATGGCTCTCAGGATCTCTTAAATTCTCTCACTATATACTTTTAATATAATTTCTTGATTTCTATTCTTGATCGCCTTGAGCCATCATTTCAGTTAGCCGAATGTGTTGCCTACAGTCAATATAGATACAAACTTGTTCATCCTAGTTTCTGTTGCTGGGTAGTAGTAGGTATCTACAGTTTTCAATTCTCATATCTAAGGTTTTTACAAAATACAACAAAGCTTAAGAGAGGCCACACATTAGTTTTAAAATCTTCGTAAGTCAAAAATACATTTTTATTATTATTGGTATACTCCATGTATGAATCTGATTTTATTCAAAAAGATATGAGCAAGATTGATCCTTCCCAACAAAAGTATTGTGAGTCACAGAAGGACTTGCCATTTTCCTTCACCCTGTAGACGGAGGATCTACACATGGGACACAGGTGCTGGCCCCTCAGCTTGTGTCTCAGAGTGAGGATGGTTATAAAATAGCTCTGCTAATCCTCTAAGGTTGTATAGCATGAATGAGAAATTTTAGTTGTTTTCAATAACTGAGATTTGGGACATGTTTATTACTGTATCTTACTTGGTACACTCAAGCCTTAGGAAATATGATTAGGCTAATATAAATAACAGAGGAAAACTGCATATACACCTAAAGATGTAACTATATAAATTCTAAGGTGTGTAAGTCTATGTATATTTGCTATCAGTAACAATGTCAAAATAAAAATAACTATAACCATTCATGTATTTTACAAATGAAGTATTTATACTATTTTATAAAAAGTAGCTATGTGGATCTATTTAAAATTATAAAGTACTAAAATATTGAATGCATCTTCCTTTTAATTTCCCTAAATTGAAATGAGATAAAAAGAAATATATTTATTCTTTTTGACAATAAATGAATTGGATATTTAAAGAGTTTAATATCTTTTATAGTAAGTTCCAGGGGATCAAGTTTTAATATCAACTCTTAATACAGAGCTCCTATCTCCAGAGCTGTTGTTTTAGAAAATTTACTGACCTACCATGCATATTTACTAAACAATATCTAATAAATATATTTCTTTGTTAAAGGAATAATTCTTCAGAATTATTGTGAAAGTTGAATACTATTACATTATCTGGTTACATTATCTGGTAACTCATATTTGGTTGTAGCAAAACCATTTAATCTTCTTTAAAATCTCTGTTGTTTATTTTATTTGGTGCCATAAATTACAGTCTTGTGGTCTAATGTGTACATAAATCCTTAGCACTATTTCTTGGATATGAAATATTCAGATCTAAATGAATGAATATAGGTTAAATCTTTTGAATAAAAATGGACAATTTTTATTCTGAAGAAAAATTGCATTAATAGACCCTCCTAACAGGAGCAGAAGACTCTTCCTACATACCGGTACTGGCAGTTCAGAGAGTTACTTTTATGTATTTTGATCTTTGTGTTCTAAACTCTCATCATTTATCAAATCCTTTCATTAAGTTCTATAATCATCAAAACACATGACATATCTGAAGGCATTATTATTCACAATGTGTCTGCAATATTTGCCTCCTTGATTTCACTGTTCGTCCTTGTATCTCAGCCCTGATGTGGTTATCACCTGTCCTCTCTGCCCTTTGGTTTCCTTTCATCAGAACTGTTCTTTGGATTTTTTTATATTATATATTTTAGTCCTTAAACATATGTAAATGTATAAACATACATGAAAACTGTGAAATGTAGGAAAAATTATGCAATATACCTAATTACTTTAATTCCTAGTGTACCTTCTAGAAAATGGAAATGGTGTCTTCATTTTTATCAATTAGCATGCTTTAATTAATGAATTAATCAAGTTGTTTTTCAGTCTCTTTACCTAGGGAACATACTTCCAAAGAATAATAGCATGCCACATTCTCACCATCTGTAAATTTTTCAACTGAAGTCGTAATTTATCTCCCTCTTTTGTCAGAAAACTAGACTTCCAAATTTTCTTGCTTCATTTATCAGAGTGAAGCATACTTGCGGGGATGTTTTTAACCTATGTGATTTCTATGTTATGCGGTTTTTGAACCACTGAATCATTACTTTTTTACTCATGTTTACAGAGGTGTTATTTATTTGGACAGAGAGAAGGTTATAATATTGGAAGTCCTCCAAACATTTTCAATTAAACTCCATACCACATGTAGTGATTTTGATTATATTTATAAAAGCCTCTGTGGCTTAATTAACTGTGTTGTTGTAAGTTAGCTTCAGCAAGAAGTGCCCTGAGAGGCCAAGTGATGAGAGAACTTTAGTGTTTTCCTCCAGTGGCACGTTTTCCAAATATATTTTTATTGAATTTTTGTGAATTTCATACAATACATCTTAATCATATTTGGACCTCTCCTCTATCTGCACTACTCCAAAGCCACACCACAGGATTTCATGCATTCTATCATACGTATTAACACTTATTGAGTCAAGTTTATGTACCCAGATATCCCCTGGTATAAGTTCATCCAGGGGAGCCTGTTCAGGCTATCTAGCATCACTCCCCTAAAGAAGACTGATTGTCTCTCACCCAGTAGTGATGAGTGGTCAGTACTTCCTTGGCTAAGGTTGGGGCCTCCTGCCCATTTTCCAAGCTCTATGCTGGTTTTTGTCTAATTGAATTTGTATAGGTTGGTCTTGTACATGCTGTTACCATTGCTGTAACTTCATATGAGCAAGTTCCCAAAACCCTGGAGGACTCTGTTTCCTTCTGGTCAAATACCACCCTTAGTCTTACAATCTTTCTGCCCCCTCCTCTGAGTCCTGGGTGGGTGAGGTTTAATATGGGTCCTATCCAGGGAAATGCACTCCGCAGTCTTTTACTCGCTATACTTTGGTCACTTGTGGCCTTCTGTGTTCATCACCCTCTGTTGTATGCAGGGGTGGTTCAATATACTTAATATAAATGTAATAAACCATACAAATGAACTTAAAGACAAAAATCACACAGTCATCTCAGTAGATGTAGAAAAGGCCTTTGACAAAATATGAAACATATTTCTGTTAAAAGTTCTAGAAGAAATTGGACTGGAGGGAACATACCTCAATATAATTACAGTTATATACAACAAACCCACAGCCAACATCATTTTAAATGGAAATAAAACTGGAAGGAGTCCCATTAAAATCAGTAACCAGACAGGACTATCCACTATCTCCATTCCTTTCCAATATAGTACTTGAAACTCTTGCTAGAGCAGTTTCAAGACAAGAGAAGGAAATTAAAGGGGCACTAAGTGGAAAAGAGGTCAAATTATCCCTATTTGCAGGTGATATGATATTACACATAAGAGACCCCAAAACTTCCACCAGAAAACTTCTAGAAATCATTAACCAACATTTTCAGCAGTGACAGTTTACAAAATTAATTTATAAAATTTAGTTGCTTTCTTACATACCTATATCAAGCAATTGGAGAAAGAGTTCATTAAAAAACCCTCCAATTCACAAGTCTCAAAAAATTCTAGACATAACCTAATCAAGACATTAAAGATCTCTACATTGAAATTTTAAATCTTTAAAGAAAGAGGTTGAGGAAGACAACAGGAGATGGAATGACCGTCTCCCATGCTCATGGACTGGTAGAATTAATATTGTGAAAATGATGAGCCTACCAAAAGGAATCTATAGATTCAATGAAATGCCAGTTAAAATGCCCATGACATTCTTCACTACATTAGAAAAAAAAAATCCTAAATTTATATGGAACCACAAAATACCCCAGATAGCCAAAGCAAGCTTGCGCACAAAGAGCAATGCAGGGGGAATCACCATACCAGATTACAAGCTGTATTACAGAGCTGTTTATAAAGACAGCATGGCACTGGCACAAAAACAGACACACACATAGATCTATGGAGCATAATAGAAAACCCAAACATGAGTGCATCAGCTTCAGCCACCTGACGTTTGACAAAGGTGCCAAGAATACACCCTGGAGGAAAGACAGCATCTTCAATAAATGGTGCTGGCAAAACTGGATCTCCACATGTAGAAAGACAAAATTAAACCCTTATTTATCACCCTGCGCAAAATCAGCTCCAGATGAATCAAAGACCAAATTATGAAATCTGAAATTGTTAGAAGTAATCATAGGTAGTACTGCATAAGCTATAGGTGCAGGAAAGGACTTTCTAAATCAGGCATCAGTTGCTCAGGAATTAAAGCTAACAGTCGACAAATGGGACCTCCTTAAACTAAAAAGCTTCTGCACAGCAAAAGAAACAACCAAGGAAGTGAAGAGGAAACCCATAGAATGGGAAAAAATTTTCACCAGCTACACATCTTCCAAAGAATTCATGTCCAGTGGCACTTTTTGAGAAAGCAAGTAGGATTTAGTTTACTATATTTGAGTGTACTGGTAGACTGATCTTTAAGTGCTCAGTGTCAGTGGAAATACAAGCACTAAATTATGGCCTTTCCAACCTAGTTCCTATGAACCATAAAAAATGAGGAAGAAATTACTTTGCTAAATAATCTGGATAGCTCTTCCTTACCAGAAGAAATGGTTCTGTACTTAATGTGTTCAGTGTTCATCAAATGGTGAGGAAAATAAAGGAATTTGTGGGTTGTTATCAGAAGCCAAATCTGGACTGTGTTGTATTATATTATGCACAGTAAGTGATAAGAAATCAGTTTGGGACCATGTAGCATTAATCACTTTATTCACTATTTAAATTAATGAGTTTAAACTATTCACTATTCTGCCTTTTTAGGTTCTAAAACCATGCAGTAATCTATTACATGGTATCTAAGCAGAGATGAACCTGTTTTCTATTTGTTTCTTTATACCCAGAAGAACTAATTAGAAAGCCTTAAGCTGTGTATGCATGCTATATTTTACTTTGGTAATACAATTATTATTTGTTGTAACATTATTGAAGTTACTCCAGAAAGGAAACAACTAAGACCCAATGAGAACCACAGGAGGCATATTCAGCATCCCGTCTCTGTCTTCAACATGTGCTGGCATATCTCTTTGGGGATGTGCTATAAAGTCAGCAAAAATGGCCAAAGGTATGCTGCCCAGAAATGATGGTCTGTCCACTTGAAGGATCTGATCAAATCCATTACTGAATCTGTCAGTCATATAATGAAGCATTGCTTATTTGTTATTATTATTATTATCATTCATTACAATGAAGGCAGAATTTTCACACATGGAGAAGAATTGCTAAAAACAATGGATAGAAGCTATATTAAATAAGATAAAGTATTCAAGGTCTCCCATTCCTGGTAGATAATTATTTATGTTTCTTATTTTCCCTCTTTTATATTGCCTGTCTCCCTAATATTTTTATATTCAACAGGACAGGAAAAGAAGATATTAATATGATATATCCAAAATTTTTATATTTTAAAGATAGTATAAAATACTCTATTGGTTTTCTCATTGCTGTGACAAAAATATTAAACAGAAACAACTTAAGGGAGGAAGGGGTTAGTTTGGTTCTGTATTTCAAAGAATTCAGTCTATCATAAGGAAGTGGTGTGGTGTAGTCAAGCAGTACACCTCATGGTGGGTCAAAAAGTAGGGAAAGTGAGTCCAGGTGCTAAACTGGCTTCTCCCCTTTTATTCTGAACCCATAATTAAATGTCTCCCTTCCTGCTAATTCTCCCTGGAAAAACCCTAACAGATGCATCCATCTGTGAGCCTTCCCTGTCCTCTAGGTGATTCTGACACTCAACTTGTAAAGGAAGATTAACCATCACAAATACTTCAATGGACAAATAATGAAGTATTTTTAATTATCTGTGTTTCTTAACCCATAGTCCATTAAATTGTGCCACTAACAAATGAGACACAGTGAGGATTTTTCTGTAAGTGTTCCAGTCAACAATCTTGTTTAAATGTTTTAACTATGGAAACAGAATATTTTGTATCAAAGATAGGAGCTGATTCAAATAAATAGACTTTATATTACATTTTTGCTTCATTTTTATGTGGTAAATTGAAAACCTGTGAAATTATTTGGCTAAGAAAACTTCCTTAAAAAAGACTATAGCAAATATTGTCAAAATCTATTTGAAATGAAAATAGAAAATTGGACAAGAATTTAATACCAATTTCTTTAGGCAAGATTAAAATGAAATATGTGACAACCATGACAAGTTTGTTACTATATTTATATATATGTTTGTATTAAAACATTGAAGTCATAGTAGGGGTTATAGTGTAGATCTCTGGCAGTTGTCTAACTGATTGCTTTCAATGTAAATGCAAACCAGGTATTTTCAGTGGGCAAAAATCTCGTCTGATTATCAGTCATCGTGTTCACAACACTACTGCCTCAGTAGAAGAATTTTTAATAGTAAATCAATCAGACAGAATGCCATCTCTTTGTCTAAGCCTTAAGTCATCTAGTTTGTCAGAACCCTGTGATACCCTTCTTGTATACACCTAATCTTACTAAAAATTAATAGCTCATTCATTGTATTGTGTTTGCAGCGTGAATTCAGATACTTAATATACTTCATACTCTATAGTATAGGCAACAGACACATCACATTTTCACAAATTATGTTGCTTACCAAATCTAATCAATCTAACATTTATTGTTCACTTCTTTTTTTTATCCTGTACTAAGCCAGGGTTAATGAAACAAGGGTTAATAGATTGACATTTTGCTTTTGTAAATAAAATTTTATTGGAAAACAGTCATTCTTTTGTCTGTATATGGCTTTCTCCCTGATATAATGGCAAAGCTAGAGTATTTGAGACAGAAAATATATGGGCAACAAATACTGAACTATATCCTATCCAGGCCTTTATAGATCGAATTTATAGTGCTTTGTGTTAAGCTTTAGAGTTAACTGTGACAGTATTGGGAGAGACGACTGAGTATTTTGAGAGTAAGAGGAAGAAAAGGCTTGCTCTGTTTAACAGAAGATACGCCCTTATTTGAGTAAAGCTAGAATTCAGTGTTCAGGTAATAGTAGCCTTAGGAATATACTGGCCTAGAAAACAATTTCTACAAAGAGTGAATAAAATGGGCAGAAACACTGAATGAAAGGGACATGCACAAGGCACCATGAGTGGCTTGCTGTAATCTGGCCACTAATGAAACTGAGGCAGACTAATTGTCATGAGTTCAAGCCTGGGTTATATAGTAAACTCTAGTCTAGACTTAGCTACAGAGTGAGACCTTTCATAACAAAACAAACAAAATGAAACAAAAAATAAAGGAGGAATTAACTAGTGTAGAAAGGGTCCAGTGAGATAGCTTAGTGGTAAAGGTGCTTGCTGTCAAGATGGATACCTGAGTGCAAGTCCCCAGAACCGACATGGTCGAAAGAGAGAACTCACTCCAGCAAATTATCTGTCCTCTGATCTCCACATGTGCGTGTTCCTTTACCAACCCCCTTCTTATAGAAACTAAAGAAATACATGCTAAAAGGGAAAAAACGAAACAAAACAAAAACAAGAAGCAAACTCCCATCTGCTAAAAGATAAAGAATAAGAATATCCCAGGACAAAACCTACCTGGATTGAATCTGCCTCTTTGACTCACACCTGCACTCTCCGTTATGACAGATTCGAGGAAAGGAAAGCAACCTCTTTGACAGGATTTCTCATTAGCTTAGGGTTTACTAGTAAGAAAAATGCCTTAGTAATTTTGGATTAATGATGTCATGGAAATGCCAACTTAACCTTGCTTAATGCCGATCCGTTACATCATTGCCAAATGTCAAAGATAACTCAAGTTACCGCATTCCAGATCCTTCCGAGTACAACACAGCTAATTTACAGTCCTCTTGCCCCTTCGTGCATCTCAAATCATGGCAGAATGTGAGAAAGCAAGTGCAAATCAAAAATGATTTTATTGAAAGCTACTTGTATCAGCAGAGCATTAATATGGCAACTTTTAGCTAGGCCTTTTGGTGCAGGAGTATGAGGCCCAGACACTTGAAAGGGTGAAGCAGGAGGATTGCAAGTTCAGGACCCACCTAAACAAGACAGCAAAGTGAAGGTCATCCTGAGGAATTTGTTGGGACCCTGTATTTAAAATACAAATTAATTTAATGAGTTAAAAATAAGCTTTTAATAAAGGAGCTGGAAATGAGACTCAGTGGTAGAGTACTTTTCTGTATATACAAGGCCATAGACTCAATCCCTCATCACACAACATTTTTTTTACTACCAGTCATATCAGTATTTTGAGAGTTATGTTATCTAGATATTGGAGATAAATATATTCATTGGGATGAGATAGTGGGTCAGTGCTATGAGGCTGAGAAGACCATGATTTAATCCAGGTTCTTCCATAGCCAGGTGCAGAACCCATTAGGCCATGAGCTAAAAGGGTCCATACCCTCTCGGTGACTTTGAACATAGGTCCATAGTCCTTCTTTCCTTCTCTTTCATCACTGTCTTTAGTGTGTTGACTCTGTTCTGACCCACTTGAACCCCTAGATTGCATGCCTGTTTTCATGGACCCCATGTCTGGTACTTGTGACTCACCTTCACAGCTCGGTCAAATCTGGACTTGCATGACTAGCTAGAGGGACTGAAAGCTCGCAGCCCCTCTGGGGGACCATGTGTCGCAGCCACCTGTGCTTCTGTCTCTGCTTTCTACCAAGTGTCTGTTCTGGGAACAGAATAATAATTATTTTGTGTAGCACTCTTTCATTTGGAATATGATGATTAAGATGGATGAAATTTTGCTTTTCCATAAATATTTATTTCTAGTGTGGTGTCTTTTATTTGGAAGAAGGAAGAATTCTTTGGCTTCGTATTTAAGTTTTTAAATATTTTAGCCTCTTTTCCATTTAAAATATTCATGTCACATGGATGCTGGTAGATAATATTGTGGTGGTTTGAATGACAATGTGCCCCATAGGCTCCAAGTATTTGAACCCTTGGTCCCCAGTTCATTGTGCTGTTTGGGGAGGGTCATGGAATCTTTAGGAGGTGTGGCCATGCTGAAAGAAGCACATCACTGGGGGTGTGTTTTGAGAAAATATAGCCCACTTCCAGTTTCTCTTTCTGCTTCCTATGCCTGCTTAAAGATGCGAGTGCTTAGCTTTCTGCGTTGGCCACCTCTGCCTCATGTCTCCCAACCATGATGGACTCTTACCATCTGGAACCATAGGCTAAATACTCTTCCTTCTGTAAATTTCCTTGGTTGAGGTGTTTTATTACAGCAACAGGAAAGTAACTAATATAAATACCAAATGGTCTGGCCTAGTCCAGTGGTGAGACTTTTAAGGCTTGCATAGTTCCAGAGATGAACCAGCAAATATTCTGAAGTCCTGGGCAGTCTTTTACAAGCATACTAACTGCTTTACTATATTTTCTTCCTAAGTCTTTGCATTGTTTGATAGTTGTCCAAAGGATTGGGGAGGATGAAATGCAAGAAACTGTAGTCTATAGTCATATGTTGAGAAGCCTCATTCAGTTATTCTGCAGGAAGGCTGCATATGGTTAAAGCTACTGTTGCATTTCTGTTGAGATGAAGAGATAGACTCTCAGAACCTATACTCTTGAGTGTAGTTCATTGTAATTATAGAAGAGGCAGTAGCAAAGCCCAAGCGGCCTAATTCATGCTCTTGTCTAGACACATTCTTCTGGATAATTCTATTACATAACAAGAGAAGTCTGGAGGGATTACAGTCTTCAGATCATACTTATTAGTAAATAAGATTTGGGAGGGTTTAGAGATCTGCACAGCATATGATAGAGCCAGTGTGCTGAAATTGCTCTGGCCTGCTCACAAGCAATAGTGACTCCAGCTTCTTTGCAGGAAGGTCCCGGGATATACTGTCTATGGGATCCAGTTTACCTTTAGGGAAGAAAGGTCGGATCATGCTGCCAGTATCATGCCGTTCTTTCACAAGTATTGACAATATATCAAAACAGCTTGCAATCCTGGTGTTGTATACCTCGGGAGGCAGTGAGGGAAGCAGTCACTGGGCACCATGACATTCCCTCAGAGTAGATGCCCTCCATCATCCACTCTTCGTATACCCTGGACAGTTTTCTTTCACTCTCATCCATTTTGTTTCCTTTAAAAGAAGCATTGCAGCATTCCAATAAGTAGTGTTTCTTTTCCTCTAAGCTGTTGTTGAGAAGAACAATTAAGGGAATACCTGTGATATGTTCTTGTAAATTTGAACTAACACTACAATTATAAGAGATTGCAAGGGTTCAAGCAGATCTACACATGATATCAAAGAGAACTGAATGAAGGAAAACAAGATCAGTATTCTTTAATTGCTCATTCATCCTTCCAGCCAACATACATGTTAGTGTCCTGCTAGAGCAACACACAAGGTATCTAATCATAAAACTTCTAGTGTTATTTGTTAAAAGAAACTAAACCAGAAAGCAAATAATTATAGGAAATCCAGACAGTGGGTAAGGTAGAGTTAGGGACTGGTCTAAGAAGGGTGATCAAGAAACCTCTCTGGGGTGGTCATATTTATCCAGATTTGAGTGAGAAGGGAGGGCCAAAGGAGAACCAAGGGAAAATGGTCAGAGGAAATGAAAAAAGTTGTACAAATTTCAGATTCAAAGGATGGAGACTTGCTGGAAGAGATCTAAATGGTACGTATGGGCTTGTTTCCTAAAGAAATCATGTCATAGAGGATGTGAAGACGGCCTTCGCAGATACATTTAAAACATGAAGACTGGGCTGGAGAGATGGCTCAGTGGTTAAGAGCACTGGTTGCTCTTGCAGAGTACCTGGCATTGATTCCCAACATCCACATGGTGGCTAATAACTGCCAACAACTCCAGTTACAGGGGAATCTGATGCCTTCTTTGCATCTCCGTGGGCATTGCACTAACACACATGCAGACAATATACTCATACACATAAAATAAGATAATAAGTAAATTTTTTTAAAAACACAAAGGCCAAGCTGTCACCTGGTTTGTTATGTATGCTTTATATCATTGGCACAGAGGACTTTAAAACTTCCTTGGGTAATTGTGCTGCACATCCTTATTAAGAATCAAGCTTCTGATCCCCAGTGGGCAGTCTTACACACAGGTACACATGAGCATCATTAAAAGAATTCAGTGCAATATATATATAACCTATGTATATAAATGTAACACTAATAATCAAAGAAGAAGACAAGAAACTGAGAGGGGGTGGGGGCATGGGAGATATTCTCAAAAGGCCAAAAAGAACCACGGCTCTGCAGAGCTGTACAGTAGACATAGGCCAGCCACAGGAGGATGGTGCTAGAGACTTTTCCCTGCTTTCCAACTGAGCCAGTAAGATTTAAGTGAGTGCTTAACAGTTGCACAGGACTTAATGTCCTGTGGGGTCTTTTCCTCATGCTCTGTTGAATAAGTAGAAAGGAAGTCAGTCAAAGTTGAGAGAGAGAGAGAGAGAGAGCACTTTGGACAATAAATAGTCAGGCACATTCTAATCCTGACAGCAAACATACAGGATAATGATGTTTTGTTCAATATAGAAGATAATTGGTCTGATAAATTGTCCAAAAAATGCTAGAAAAAGGACTGTCTCAGAAACACACTTTGGATTTTCACCAGAGGTAATTTTAGTACTGAAGAAGTGCACAGAGGAATGCATTTAACTCTTCCTCTTCTAGAACAGCCATGGCAATTTTTTTCTCTTAAGTTCTTTTATTTTATTGTTTTTATTTATTAATTTTCAGATATAACTCATTTTTTATTTGTTGATTTTTTTTGTGTATATCATACAGAACATCCCAAACAATCTTATTCATCTATATACCAACTTCCCAAATGGCACCCTCCCATGGCCTCTCCCCCACCTCACTGAGGCCCATATACTCTGTCATCCCTATTACTTTCTACTGTGTTGTCGGTGTCCCCAGCCGTTCCCCAGTGCTTGTCCATTTGCTGAATCTAGTCAGCCTATTTGGAGTTCCTTGTTTTGGGAAGATCAGCCGTTACTCATCTAGCAGCAATCAGTTGTCAATATTTCTTTAGATAAGATTGGGGTCTGCTGTTCATTTTCCAAGTTCTATGCTGGGTTACTGTCTGGGAGTCTCTTGGGCCACCCTGGCCAGCAACTCAAAAGAAGGTATCTCTTATCTGGCATTGTTTCTTGTTATGTAGCCTTTACCTATACACATGGACTCTGAAAGAATTATACTGATCAATTTAGTCTTTGGTTATACTTTCCTTTTGGGTGTTTAAGATCATACAGTTGGTAAGACCATACAGTTGGCCCAAATAAAACAACTTATTTTTACTCTAAAGGTCGTTTGAGGATCTGTTCCTCTTGGGAGGAGCCCCTGGCTCCTTTCTTTTACCAGCTCCATCTATGTTAAGATAAGTTAAAGGTCCTGTTCGACCATGGCTGGCTTCACTTGGAAGCATGGAGGAAATGTTTCCTCTGAGTTGACCCTCCTCTTTGTAGACTGGACTGGTTCAAGTCCATCTGGTGGGGTCTCCATGGTCTCCTTGATCAAGAGGACAGGTGACTAATCATAGTTACAGGACATTATGTGAGATGTTCCATAGTCCCCTGGAACTTAGTCCAGGGCAAGGAGCAAAAACTGTCCTTTATGTCCCTCTGACCTAATTAGTATAGGCCTCAAAGTATGTCTGTTAAACATCCAAGGTTAATTCCACCAGTCTGGGACTTTTAATTACCATGTGCAATGTAGATAAAGCTTGGGCAAAGGCCAAACATTCTCAGATAAACCTTGACTAGACATATATTTTATTCCTTGATCTAGTTGTATGTATAATTTGTTAGGTTGTTGGACTAATATGATTCCCTCTGGTTTTTTAAATTTAGCTAGGTATTATTTATCTCTCACATTGTCTAACCCTTCCACCATGGTTTCCCCATTTAAGATGCTCCCACTTTTTCCATTTTCCTTTAATAATACTCTTCTTCTATGGTTCCACCTCTCTTGAGCTCCTTCTTTTCCTTTATCCCCTAGGTTCCTATATAACCTTCCCTCCCAACTCCCTTTAAAATAGCGCCATTTTTATCCATATCTCTCTTATTAATACCTGATCCAACTATTCTTCTCTCTCAGATTCTTCCTTTTCCTTTACCTCCCTGGTTTTTTTCAATTATCCTGGTTCCTGTAGTTATGTCTGGATACAGACTCACTTATAAGGATTTGGTGCTAAGATCCACATATGAGGGAGAACATATTTTTTCTGAGTCTGTTACTTTACTTAGTATAACAGTTTCTAGTTCCATCTATTTACCTGCAAATTTCATGATTTCATCCTTCTTTACTGCTGAATAGAACTGCATTGTATAAATTGAACCACATTTTTATTATCCACTCGTCAATTCAGGGACACTTAGGTTGCTTCCAGCTCTTAGCTACTGTGAAAAAAGCAGCAACAAACATGGATGTACAAGTGTCTCTGCAATAGGATGAGTTCTTTGTGTATATGCCAAGGAGTTGTATAACTGGGTCAAATGGTAGGATCATTTGTAGTTTTTTAAGAGTTCTCAACACTACTTTCCATTGGGGTTGTACAACTTTGCAGCCCCATCAGCAGTGGATGAGTGTCCCCTTTCCCCACATCCTCTTCAACATTTGTCATCAATGATAAATTTGTTCTATTGATCTTAGCCAGATTGACTGGAATAAGATGAAATCTTAAAGTGGTTTTAATTTGCATTTCCCTAATTATTAGTGATGTTAAACATCTTTTAAGATGCTTCTTAGCTGTCTTTATTTTTTCTTTTCAGAATTCTCTTTTCAGTTCCTTAGCCTATCTTTTAATTGGGTTACTTCCTTCCTTGATTCTTTGTTTTTTGAGTTCATTATATATTCTGGATGTTACACCTCAGTTAGATGTGTTGCTGGTGAAGATTTTGTCCCATTCTGTGGTTTTCTCTTCATTTCCTCGGTTGCTTCTTTTGATATATGAAGGTTTTTAGTTTAATGAGGTCCCATTTGTGGATTCTTCATCTTGGTTCCTGAGCAATTAATGTCTGGTTTAGAAAATCCTTTCCTACACCTATATCTTGTAGGTTATTGCCAATGTTTTCTTCTAACAGTTTCAGAGTTTCAGGCTTCACATTAAGGTCTTTGATCCATTTGGAGGTGACTTTTGTGCAAGGTGAAAGATAGGGGTTTAGTTTCATTCTTCTGCAGGTAGAGATTCAGTTTTGCCAGCACGAGTTGCTGAACATGCTCTTTCCTCCAGTGAATGTTCTTGGCCTCTTTGTCAAATATCAGGTGGCTGAAATTGCATGTACTCATATTTGGGCCTTCAATTTTGGTCCATTGATCTACGGGTCTATCTTTGTGCCAGTACTACGTTTTTTTTTATGACTATAGCTCTGTAATACAGTTTAAAATCTGATCTAGTAATCTGCCCAGCGTGCTCTTAGTGCTCAGGGTTGCTTTGGGTATCCTAGGTCTTTTGTGCTTCCATATGAATCTCAGGATGTTTTTTTCCAATCCTGTGAAAAATGTCATGGAGATTTTGATTGGCATTGTATTGAATTTATAAATGGCTTTTGGTAGGATGGTCATTTTCACAATATTAGTTCTTCCTTCCATAAGCATGGGAGATCCTTCCATCTTCTGATGTCCTCAATCTCTTTCTTTAAAGATTTAAAATTTTCATTATAGAGGTCTTTTATGTCTTTGTTCAGGATTATTCTGAGATCTATCTCTCTATCTGTCATCTATCTATCTATCTATCATCTATCTATCATCCATCATCTATCATCTATCTATCTATCTATCTATCTATCGATTCATTGTTCCTTTGATCAAAATGAATTATCTATCTGTCTCTTCTGATTAGTTTTAGTTTAAAGTCTATTTTATCAGATATTAGAATTGCAATACCTGCTTTTTTCTTAGTATAGTTAGCTTGGTATATTTTTTTCATCCTTTCACCTTACGGTAGTGTCTGTCCTTGAAAATGAGATGAGTTTTTTGCAGACAACAAAAGATGGGTTTTGTTTCTTAAACATTTATGTGTCTTTTGACTGGGGAGTTCAATCCATTGATATTTAAAGTTATTATTGGAAGATGTGTATTGAATCCTGTCATTTTTATTTCTGTTCACATTCTCGGTATAGCTGTGTATTTCCACAGTTACACCTTCGTTGAGTTTCTTTCTGTAACCCCTTGGGTATAATCATTCCCTTCTTAAGCTCTTTGTATTGCTTCAAGAACTCTCTGAAGGGCTGGCTTTGTGGACATGAATTCTTTCAGCCTATTTATGTCATGGAAGATTTTTCTTTCCCCTTCAACTATAGTTGACATTTTGGCTGAGTATATTAATCTAGGTTGGCATCTGTGGTCATTTAACACTGGGAATACTTTGGTCCAGACTCTTCTGGCTTTCATAGTTTGCACTGAAAAGTCAGCTGTAATCTTCATGGGTTTTCCTTCATATGTGATTTGTTGTTTTTCTTTTGCAGCTTTCCGTATTGTCTCTTTGTTCTGTACGTTTAATGTTCCATGGAGAGTTTCTTTTCTGGTCCTATTTGGTGTTCTGTATGCTTCTTGTATTTCCTATCCTGTTGAAGATCTGGTTCATACCATTATCTTGAGATTCTTCTCCTTCCTGTGTGCCTATGATTCATAAGACTATTAGTGACTCTTTCTCCTGTGGTTTCTAATTGGCTTATTGAGTGTTTCACTTCCTTCTTCATTTCAGCCTGAGTATTCAATATTTCTAACTCTTTTATGAATTCATTCAGAAGTTTATCCCTATCTTTTTTCAGTTATTTGATTTCTTTTATGTTCTTTAAATTCATTGAATTCTTTTTAATTGTTCTTTTGAATTCCATGTACTGTGTTATCTCTAGGAGATTTTCATGTACTCCTCTAGTAGACTATTGGTACTTGGTGAGGATATATTATTTTGGTTTTTCATGTTATTATTTTTTCTCTGTGACTTTGACATGTGAATTTCTTTTGTAGTTTCTGATTCCTGTATGAGACTCAAGCCTTCCTTTGTTGAGTTTTGGTCTGCTTCTTTTTGTAAACTTTATGTGCCTTTGTGGTTTACTTGTTTGGCATGAAAAGATGGTTGGTCTAGGCTTCCAGTTCTTTCTTTTGATTTTATATTGGAGTGGCCAAATTGCTTTCGTCTTCAGGAATTCCCACAGAGGCCCAAGTCTGTTGAGGATCAGATGCTCTCAGGCTTTCTTCTAAGGTCTGGTTCCTTCCTGGAAAGATGCTGCCCTCAGGAATTTGGGGGCTGTGCTGGCCTGGGAGCAGGGTCCAGGAAAGATACTGGTCTCAGGAAGCAGGTGGCTGTGCCACCCAGGAATGCAAAGGGAGGTGGGGTGGGAAGAGGCCCTGAGGGCTCCTGGGGACTGCAGAGAGGAACTGGGTTGGTCTAGATGCAAAGGTTCAGGAAGCAGTGGGGACTCTGGCCCAAGAGGTCAGCCCAGGTATATGGGGTGCCAAGACAAGGAATGGGCCAGTACCCAGGCTAGGAGGAGAGATGGGGTGGGGAGCTGGGAGGGTGAATGAGGATGGGGGAGTCAAGGCACAGTGGGTGTTGCTGGATTTACCCAGGAAAGATGCTGGCACCAGGTAGCTGGCAGCTGTGCAGCTTAAGGTACCATGGCAATTTTTATTAGTAACATTCTGTTTGCTTTTGTTACCACAAATACATTCACACAGTTATGTTTTTTTCTGTATTCTTTTTCCATTATATGTAATTTCTCATGTTTTGAAGAGGGATATGATTTCTCCTTGATAATAAAAGTAAGCTTTTGTGGGTGGCTCTCAGTAAGACTATCTTGAGCACATTTTCAATTTAGTCAAAGATGTGACCAGATGATTAAAATGATCCTCCTGGGGATCCTCCTGGTGATCTTTTTCTGCCTCCCCTTTTCATTTGATTAGCTGTTCCTCTAAGGATATGTCTTCTTCATAGCAGTGTTGTGGGTTTTGCTTTTGTAGACACCATGAGAACCTATTGAGAAGTCAGCTCATGCTCATGGGAACAGTTAGCCTACTTAATGGTAAGGCTGATACCAGTTCATATCATCCAGAGGTTATAAGGGACTGAAGTAAGGAACACCATTTAGGAGCTATACCTGTCCTCTGATGCCTCCTCAGAATTCCTCTTCAAACTCATGGTCTCTTGGAGTTGCCTGTCTCCAGAGTTCTCTCTCTCTTAACTGCAGCTGACTATTTGTCCATCATAGCTCACCTCTATATGGGGTTCTTAGGCCTGCTGAAATAAGTGGCCATAGATTGGGTGGCTTAACTGTGAGAAATTTATTGTCTCACAGTTCTGGAGATGGTGAGTATGAAGTCAAGGTCTCACTGTCTCCACAGCTTTTGTTGGTCTTGGTGTTCCTCGGTAGATGACAGCATATTTCAGTTTTGACCTTCATCTTTACCTGGTTGCATCCCATGCCCCTCTGTTCAAATCTCTGTCCCAATCTTGTCTTCCTCTTTCTTCTTATAGACATTAATCATCATATTTATGGTCTACCATAAATCCAAGCTAATTGCATCTTCAAAGACTCTGTGTTCAAATCAAATGGCATTCTGAAGTTTTGATGGGCACAATTTCACAGGAGATGCTGTCAACTTTCTTGGAAATCAAGCCTGTAACTGTCCCAGGCATGTAGGAAATGAGTGTGAGTTTCTAATCTCCTGTGTGTTAAGTTTTGTGTTAAGGGATGTACATGGTGTGCTGAAACCTAACTTCCAAGGTGATGGTCTCTGGAGATGTGAGGTGATTAGGTCCCAATGTTGGAGTCCTTGTAAATGGCATTAGTGCCTTTATAAAGGAGGCTCTGGCGAGGTAACTTGACTTTCTTACCATGTGAAGACACAACAAAGGATGCCATCGCTGATCTAGGAAATGGGCTTTCTTTTGCTAATGCCGTCATCTGAATTAACTTCCTAGGATCCAAAAACTTAAGTAATAGCCTTTTGTTGTTGTTAAACTACTCAATCTATGATATTTTTAAGCAGCTTACCTTAGTTACTCTTCTGTGGCTGTGACAAGATACCCTCACAAAAGCAACTTAAGGCAGAAGGATTTATTTTGAAATGCTACAGTTCCAGAGTGGACGCAGTCCAACATGGCAGGGAAGGTATGGCAACAGGAGCATGAGGCTGGCCAATCACCTTGCACTGGAAGTCCAACAATAGACAGAGAACAAGAAGTAGGACTGGGCTATAAAACCTTTAGACCCACCCCCAATGACATATTCCTCCAGTCAGGCTACACCTTCCAAAAGTGTCACAACCTTCCCAAATAGTGCCACCTTTGGGGATCAAGTTTTCAAACACACGAGCCTATGGGAGACATTTCACATTCAATCCGGACACAACTCAAATGACCTTGATGAGTATCAGAGTTGCATTCAGCACAGTATGGACCATGCACATACAGCATCATCATCGTCATCATTATCTTTATCCTGGGACATAGACAATAATCTGATAGGGATGAGCATCCCAGGCTCTGGGGCTGTGGAATGACTCTGCCTGGAGACTTGAGAGAGAAGGCAAGGGAGATACTGACAGGTCAGATATTTGTCCTTAGAAGAAGGGAGATGATTTTGAAGAAAGAAAATTGCTATGTAGACCATTCACTAAGGAATTTAGAGAGGGAATCCTATTTCCTATTTTGTAGTTCTCTGCTTCAATAAATTCATTCGTCTGTAAATAAAAGAATGTCATTCCACCTTAAGTCAATTTCATTTTTTCTATTTAATCACATGTGTTAAAAATGTCATAGCCTACTTCACTCTTCAAGTGAGAATATATTGCTATTCAGTCATTGAATTAACACAGAACATTTACACTCCAATGTATGTAGAGTTATAATGGTAAGGTTTTCACTTACCCAATCAATGTCTTCATTTATAACACGTTCCTGTAAAATAAATCAAATAAAGAAAAAATAAAATAAAATAAATTTTGTGTAAAAGAAACAAAAAAGAAATGGAGCAAAGGAAGAGCCAAAAGTTGGGCAGAGCTGAGATAAGGAACAATTGCTTATTACTAAAATCCTTCTGTACAATTTTAATTTTTGCAGTATGTATACATTGCTGTAACAGGCAGTGATCTCTCTATCCTAGCAATAACAGGGACATTTAGAAGTATGTGTCTATTCTCTTTAATGTTCATAAGCAATTGATGTGCAATAGAAATAAATTTGATACAATATGATGATGAATATTTTCTCAGTTTAATAGTTTCCTAAAAACTTCCTAATATATCTACATGTATATTTGTGAGCAAATATAATAAAATACTTCAAATTTGCACAAAAAAATGAAAAGAAATTGCATCAGAAGGTACAAGAAGATAAAGGACTATGATCTATCATTCATATAATTGTCCCTTTCCACCAGTGTATGCCTAGCTGAGGTGGGAGTGAAAGTCGGCATTTTTGGATAGATCTCCAGGGTGATTGTGGAGCATCTGGGCATGAAGGCTCAGGGTGAATGTGTTTCATGAAAATGCCCTTTCATGGCCCTTAATGGCTCAGAAACTTTAGATCTGATTTTAAGAAACACATTTTGAGATAGATAAGCTCTAATTATTCTCTGTAGAGTGTTTGAAATAAATTAGAAAATTATTCAAATAATGAGCAAGTCTAGAAATATATTGTATGTTGAAGTTTTGTGTGTAGGTTTAGATTCTGCTTTTTAAAGTATATGCACAAGATTTATGTTAGAATGAAAACACAGACTAAGTCCCAGATCACATAATTCTATACCATGAGAATTTGTCAGCAAGGCTTTTTTATTAGGATAATTGGAAACACAAAAAAAAGTTCAGCAGAGGAAAAAACAAATTCTTGCTCTGTTCTTGGAGAAGAAAGTTTGTTGTTTTCAAATGGTTTCTGGATTTAATCTAATGCCATTCTGATTAATAAATGTTCACCTTCCAAATGCTCATACAGCAATAACTTGGCCTTTTAGAAATACTAAGAAAATAGGTCAGGAAGGGCAGAAAGTTTAATTTGTATGCTAAAAGTTGTATTTTATATAAAAACATAATAAAAAATAGTTACTGTTTTGAAATGCCTATATAGCTACACTGTTACCTCATTTACAAACTAATTTCCAGTAGCAACTTAGACACATTGTTTTGACTTTGCCTAGTGAATGTCTAAAGAATCTTGGGACTGTGGGGGATATGACTAAACTCACAGAAAGTTTAAGAAAGGCCTATAACCTTAGGAAATGAGTGGACTGACAGGTCACAAAGCAGGCCTTGCAGCTTGCTGTGATATTGAGTAATCCCCAGGCTGCCTCCTAGATTTATAATTATTTGTTCAACCTATACTCATTTACTTTTTCAATAAACTTAATCACAATGGAAATAAGGAATGTGAAGATATTACTTGTATTTTTTTGCAATATAATTTGGTAGCTGTTATTTCACCTCATTGCATATATTGCTTATAGCTGCTGCTTGAATCCAAGGACTTGATTTCTATGCTATAAACTGTCTATGCAAGAGAAATTATATTTAGTGTCTGATATGTAAAGAAAAGGTCCAGCAAGCCATTACTGAAGGTAACAAAATACTAAGGATTGGTGGTAGCAGATTATGTTCATAGCAAGCCCAATTTTGAACATCTAAAGAATTGTTATTCAGTTATGACCTGAAGGGACTGTAGCTTTTTAAAATTATGTTTTTAATTCCTTTGTCATGAATTGAAACCCTGAGAAAATGGAAAATTACACAGCATATATTTTTTTTAATTTTTAAAAATTATTTATTTAATAACAACATACTTAGAAGAAGCATATCATTACAACACAATTGACATATTCAATAACGTTTTCCTGAGGTAGGATGCATCTCTTTCAAAAGTGGCTGTAAATTTTTAAGTTCACAGTTGAATTAATAGTTATATAATATTGAACTCAGTATATAAGCCCTGTGAGACATAAAATTGAATGAGCTTTTAGCCTTTAAAAAAGATTTCCATTTCATTTTAAAATATACTATTTCTTACAAAAAGACTCAGTTTTTGCTACTA